>NC_069785.1:95719643-95993107 GCF_027406575.1 Nycticebus coucang
CCGGGAGGAAGCACCACCGCGGGCAGCGCCTCCTGCTCGCCACGCCCCCCGCCCCCCTCACCAACAGCCAGGCAGAACTGCGCGGATCTCACGCAGGCAGCGCCTCCCGCCCGCCAGGGCCTCCCGCGCGCCACGGCTCCGGTCCCCCGCACCAACAGCCAGGCAGAACCGCGAGGATCGCAAGCAGGCAGCGCCTCCCGCCCGCCAGGGCCTCCCGCGCGACACGCCCCCCGCCCGCTGCGCCAACCGGCAGGAAGATCTCCTCGGATCACTTCAACCGTAACTGCGCAGCCTGCCCGCCAACCTCCCGCTCCCGCAGAGCAGCCGGTTCGTGCGTGCACGCTTAGTTGGCTGCTGGGGGACTGCGCTCTTCCCTGTTTGGGTGCTCAGGTGGGTTTCTGTCGCTGGGGTTTTAGTGGTGGCGGAAAAAAGGAGACAAACCGTCCCGGTTTAAGTGGTGGCTCCCTAGGCCTGTGGACTGGGCGACAAGGAGCAGGATTTCAGTGAAAGTGACAGTTAATGATTTAGGTGGACAATCTTATAATGAAACGGAAGTCCAGAGGGGCTGGATAGTTTAGTCTAAGAGTCAATATCTAGTTAGTTGAATTTTTAGTGGAGAATCTAGGATTCCTGATTTAACTTCTATTATATCTTTTTGAAAACATGATGAAAAAGTGCTGTTTTTTAAAGAGTAACTTGAAAACAATTCACAGAAAATTAGGGTAAGGATTTTTAGCCAATAATCTGTTCACATGTCCAAAAAAAATGGCAGCACTTACATAATTTTATCTCAATACATTTTTTACAATTAGTATGTGCATAATATGCTTTAGTTCAAGATAAAATCAAGGAAAAATGAATTTCGGAGTGTCTAAGGTAGTCACGTGTAGAATACTTCAGAATGAAAGGAGGAATCATAGCATTAACAAGTTACAGAATTGCTATCTTTTTATATGTACACACACATGTACTGAAAACATATATACTGGTTGAGCATCCCTAATCCAAAAACCTGAAATGCTATAAAATAGGAAATTTGGGGGCACTGATATGACCCTCAAAGGAAATGCACATTGGAGCATTTCAGATTTCAGATGCTGAACAAGAGGTAAGTATATGTATAATATAAATATTCCAAAATCTGCAAGAATCCAAAGCCTGAACCACTTTTGGTCCCAAGGCTTTTGGATAAGGGATACTCATCCTATATGAGAATATATATTTTTTAAAAGCATTTAATTTTCATATTCTCTGAAAAGGAAAATATTTTAGATAAGTAAATTATTCTCATAGCTTTCTGAGAGTTTTCCATCAAATTGCCAGCATGTTAAATACTTTATTCTAAATTTGAGAAAACAATAGAGGATATTTAGGATCATTTTAATAAGACATTCACCTACCACATTTTGAAATGTCTTTGTGCACATCAGCTATTTATAATTACATCAGTTCTGGGAACTTGCTTGTTTTTTTTTTTTTTTTGTAGTTTTTGGCCGTGGCTGGATTTGAACCTGCCACCTCTGGCATAAGGGGCCGGCGCCCTACTCATTTGAGCCAAAGGTACCACCTGGGAACTTGCTTTTTTAACAAAAGCAATTTTTGTCATAAAATTTAGGATTATTTTTTATAGGACGTACTTATAAATATAACTATTATTTTTCATTTTGTATGAAGGACAATACTTTAATCTGTAATTTCTATTCTGTTTATTTACGGGTTTTTTAGAGAACTAATATTTACATTTTTCCATGTGCTTCACAAACTGTATAATGTACATCCCTTTAAGTCCCATCTTCCCTCCCACATACTTTTCTCCTAATATCTCTTTGATTTTTGGTTCTCATACTCAAAAACATAACCCAGCAATGATGAATAATGACATTAATAAGCAATGGTTTAATAAAGTCAACAATATATCTGCATGTTGACAGATTCATAGTTTTTAATGATCTAGTTGTATACATAGGATATCAAGATTTTACCTTTAGTGAAAATTAATCACTAATTAATTAGTGATGTATTATGGAAGACATCACTAATTCCATATGTTGTTGTAATGAAAATATGTATGTAGTTTCTTTACAGAAAGCATTACCATGTTTTATTATTGACATTTTATTATATCGTTTATTATGTTAGTGATATGTAGTCACTTAGTAGTCTTTTCATAGTTCTATCATTAACTAGTACCTCCAGGTCTAATATGAATGGTATATCATAATTTATTCATATCTTCAGGCAATATATATGCATATTGAAGAAATAGATTATGCAGTATGTGGAATATATATTACATAGACTATATATTATAGGGAGTGTGTGTGTGTGTGTGTGTGTGTGTGTGTGTAGACAGGGTTCTATAGTCAATTGCATTTCACGGCACAATATGTATTAAAATATATTTGAAACTCAAAACAGCTCAGAATAATTTCACATATGGAAACTGCCAACTCAAAATCTTTATGATGAATTAAGAAACAATGGTACTACTAAACTTAAAAATTAAGTTTAATGAGTTAAATCATTTTATAATTACATATTAAATTTGATCAGCTATTTTATGCCATCCTAGCTTTTCAGTTCACTGCTTCTAAATATTTGTATGTGGGATTATTTTTATTATTGCTTAATATGTAAATTTTCATGAGTTAGTTTTTTTAAATCTGCCAACTAATAATAAAACTAAAATGTTTCAGTATGTAGAAAAATATTTTTAAGGAGTTCTGTACATAAAACAAAAAGATCATAAATTTGAGTCTTTCACAAAAGTATTTGTCAAACCAATTTTACAAAACATTTATGGGAAGGAAAATCTTTCTGAAAACATGAAAAAATCTATCATATGCATTTATATGTTTGTATTTAGATGAAATTGGTCTTTTTCAACTAGGACTTGTAACTGGCCTTATGTTTATAGCTTGTTCGAACAATACACGAGTCAAGCCATATTTATCAGGTTAAAAATCACTCATGCACATTAATTTCATAATTTGTGCTGGAATTTTCAACTGACAAATTAAATGACAGTGATTTTTATTCTTGAATAATGGACATAACCCTTTTGCCATCACTCAACAACAAAAAAGGCTTATTGAACTCCAGAGGTTTCATAACAGCTCACTGTAACATTAGGCTCAAGTGATCCTCCTGCTGCAGCATCCCAAGTAGCTGGGACTACAGGAAACTGCCACAGCACCCGGCTAGTGTTGTTGTTGTTGTTTTAGTGAAGATGGAATCTCACTCTCGCTCAGGCTATTCTAATACCCTTGAGCTCCAGTGAACTACCACCTTGGCCTCCTAGTGTGTTATCCCAGAGGATAACATGTGAGTCACCTTGCCCAGCTAGAAATAATAAGATTCTTAGTCTCTGTTGAAATCCTAAGGAATTATAATATTTAATTCAAAAGGCAACCAAAAATACTACTGTAGCACAGAAGATGAAATTGTTAGAGACTTAGGATATTATGTGTCTCCATTCCTGGGCTGTCTGCCTGCCTGTCTTAGGAGAAAGATCAGGGTTGTCGGAGAGGCAGGTCATAGGTCTACCTATACACCAAGCACACTTGCCTGTGATTCCGGGAGATGGAAATGTGGAGGAAGGCTTTTTGAAGGACTCTGGAAATGTGAATGTACCTTTCTCTTCTATACAGAAGCATGGACAATGAGAAGTTAACCACATCTGCAACAGGCTGAGAAGTATAAACATTTGTTTTTGAATTAATGGTCATACTATACCGTAAACCCATCTTCTACTGTCCCAAATTCTTGTTTTGAATATGAGTTTTTAATTTTGAAATTACAACTGCACAGATTTTATATAAAAAATAGTTGTAGATGTATTTGCATTTTAGTATTACTGTTTACTATTTCTCTGAAAGGAATTTTTTCTTTTCTTAGGCCTGCAAAGAAAACATCTCATGAAAAGAACAAGGTAGACATTATTCTTAGTAAAACATCACAAGAACGGAGAAGCATGAATCCTATGTACTCAATTTTGATATGAGGACAATTAATGACAATTAAGGTTATGGGGTGGGGAAGCAGAAAGAGGGACGGAGGGAGGGGGGTGGGGCCTTAGTGTGTGTCACACTTTATGGGGGCAAGACATGATTGCAAGAGGGACTTTACCTAACAATTGCAATCAGTGTAACCTGGCTTATTGTACCCTCAATGAATCCCCAACAATAAAAAAAAAAAAAGAACAAGGTATTATTTAAACAACAAATTATCAGAAATATTACTGTAAAAATAAAGTATAAAATATAAAGTAAAAAAATAGAGAATCTTTCTTTTTGAAGAAATTTTCTTTGAAAAAAATATTAAGGAATAGTAATCATAAATAGCCATTTTACAAAATCAGTTATTTGAAGAAGTACCTCTGTGTGCTCATACAAAAAAATGGGCAATTACCAATTTTCTACCTTTAGCCTATGCTATAATTATTTGAAGGATATTTTGAAATGATGTCACTTATTTCACAGGGAAAAACTCAACTACATTCCCAGGATCACCTTGCAGACTTGAATTGGTCATCTGAAATGGCCTCAGAGGATCAGGTGTTGCCTGCCTTTAATCCCAAGACTTGTGCTTTGCTCATTGAACAACTTGCAATGCATTGTAAAGGTAGGACCTGTCCACAGCCTTTTCATGTATCTGATAGTAGTGCGTGCACACTTTGCTTAGCACTTCCACAGAGCACTGACACGTTAGAATGACGTTCATCTCACAAATATACTTCACTTTAAAACAGAATGAGAACTACAGTGTATGTTGCACACTCTTGGCCAAGGAGCTGAGATGATTCCACTGTGCTTTTCTCACTGTAAGTGGCACTTACGGTCTTCTACTAAACTCCCCATTCCTCCTTTGCCTTTCCCCACAGTCAGTTTGCCTTCATGTCCCACCTGGAATACTGCAGTCCCCTAAGAAATGTTTTCCCTGCTACCTACCTCCTAAAACCATGGTCTCCTGTGCATCATATCCTATACTTCTTTTTTTTTTTATTATTAAGTCATATACACAAAGATCGTGAATGCATTTATGCATATGTGGGGCACAATGTGTTGATTACAATTTGACATGCTTACATCAAATTAATTGATAGAGCCTTCACCTCACTTACTCGATTATTGTGTTAAGACATTTATGTTCTACACTTGATATATTTGACATATGGATATATGCTCCATAGGTGTCCTCCCGCTGTTTACCCTCCCTCTATCAACCACCACCCCTTCACAATCCATTTCTTTGCTTCATTCTGGGCTATAGTTGTGTTCCATCTTTCATAAGAAAGTGTGAGTAAATAGAAGTTGATTTTTCAGAAGTACTGAGTACATTGGATACTTTTTCCTCCATCCTTGAGATACTTTACTCAGAAGAATATGTTCCAGGTTCCTCCATGTAAACATAAAAGAGGTAAAGTCTTCATCTTTTTTAAGGCTGCATAGTATTCCATGGTATACATATACCACAATTTATTAATCCATTCATGGGTCGATGGGCACTAGGGCTTTTTCCACGACTTTGCTATCACAAATTGAGCTGCAATGAATGATATGGTGCAAATATCTTTTTTGCAAAGTGATGTTTGTTCTTTTGGATATATTTTTAGTAAAGGAATTGCAGGATCCAACAGCAGGTCAATCTTCAGATACCCGAGTGTTCTCCAAACTTCTTTCCAAAAAGAACGTATTAGCTTGCATTCCCAACAGCAGTGCAGAAGTGTTCCCTTTTCTCCACATCCTCGCCAACATCTATAGTTTTGGGATTTTGTTATGTGGGCCACTCTTACTGGAGTTAGATGACATCTCAAAGTGGTTTTGATTTGCATTTCTCTGATGATTAAAGATGATGAGAATTTTTTCAAGTCTGTAGACCATGCACCTGTCTTCTTCAGAGAAGCTTCTGTTCAGGTCTCTCGCTGGTTCTTTTATTGTTAATAAGTTTGAGTTCTCTGTGGATTCTAGTTATCAGAGCTTTTTTCGAAACATAACCAGTCAGGAACCAGACATATTTTGAAATTTTGGAAATGGTGACTGCCCCAGGCACCTTTTCGCACAGGCCAAGTGCGGTGATTTGAATCTCACCTTCAGGCAGCCCTCCTGCACCTAAAGCAGGTTCAGGATACCCCACACTTCAGGGGAACTGTTGCAGGGAGAATTTGTGAAACCTGCCTCTGAAGACATTTTTGAGATGGGTGGAATCAACAACTTGGCGGGGTCTAAGCACCAAGTAGTTAGCCAGGCAACCACCCCAAACAGTGTAAACCATAGCCTATATTTATAAAAATTCTGATCTGATCTTGTTTCCCCTTTCCTTAAAACCCAGAGCTACTACTGATAAAGTTAAAGATCTCAGTGCTCTAGCTTTATCCTGCTTCACATCATGCCCTTCTCTCTGTGCCCCAGCCACTGTCTTAGGTGTTTGCTCCCGCCAGCAGTAGCTTTCACAAGGTGTAACTGACACTTGGTAAACTGCACACAAATAAAATGTCCAATTTCACTGGGGTTAGGGGAGACCTCATTTTGGTTTTGATTTTCATTTTCCTGATGATGGGGAGACTTTCAGCATTTTATCATATGTTTATAAGTCTTTAGTTTGTCTTTCAAAAAGCTTCTATTCTTACCTTTTGCATACTTTTTTAAAGAGTGGTTTAATTTTTCTTGCTGATTTTATTTCTTTATATATTCTGGTTATTAGTCCTTTGTCCTAGTATAGCATATGCAAAAATTTTCTCCCATTTTGTGGGTCTTCTGTTCACTCTATTGATTATTTCCTTGGCTTTTAACTTAATCAAGTCCCTTCGGTTAATACTTTTTTTATCACTGTGATTGCCTGTGGTTTTGTTTTTTATGATTTTTTTGAAGACAGAGTCTGTAACTCTAGGTAGAATGCCATGGTGTCACAGCTCACAGCAACCTCAAACTCTTGGGCTCAAGTGATCCTCTTGCCTCAGCCTCCCGAGTAGCTGGGACTACAGGTGCCCGCCACAACACCCAGCTAGTTTTAGAGGTGGAGTCTCACTCTCCTGAGCTCAGGCAAGCTACCAGTCTCAGCCTCCCAGACTGCTAGGATTTCAGGCATGAGCTCTGCCCAGCCATCTTTGGGATCTTTTTCATGAAGTTTTGCCTAGGCCAATATATAGAAAAGCTTTTCAACATTTTATTCCAGAATTCTTACAGTTTCATGTCTTAGGTTTAAGTCTGTTATCCATGATGAAAGAATTTTTGTGAGTGATGAGAGGTGCTGATCCTGATTCAGTCTTCTGCGTGTGGCTATTCAGTTTTCCCAGCACCATTCTTTGAAGAGAGATTCTTTTACCCAGTGTGTGTTTTTATTTGTTTTATTAAAGATGTGTTGCACATATGAGAATAGTTTTATCTCTGGGTTCTCTTTTCTTATCCATAGGTCTGTGTTTCTGTTTTTGTGTCATTACCACGCTATTCTCTTTATTACATAGCCTTGTGGCAAAGTTTGAATTCTCATAAACTGGTGCCTTCTGATTTGTTCTTATTGCTTAAAGTTGCTTTGGCTATTCAGAGTCTTTTCTGTTTTGTTTTTTTTTTATGAAGCTTAGGACTATTTTGGAGATTTCTGTGAAAAAATAATGTTGGTATTTTAATGGGGATGACCTTGCATCTATAGATTACTTTGGGTGATATCCCAGAATGGTTTTGATTTGCATTAGGGATGATTATGGATGAATAGGAATGATGGGCATTTTTCCTGTGTTTGTTGGCCATTTGTGTAAATATGAAAAAAATAGTTTTTTTGTTTCATATGGAAGCAGAAAAATATCCAAGTAGCCAATACAATTTCTAGAAATAAAAACAAATCTAAAGGCATCACACTACCAGACTTCAGGCTATACTCCAAGTCTGTAGTGATCAAGATAGGCAGGTACTTGCACAAAAATAGAGATGTAGAACTATGGAACAGAATAGAGGGGCAAGACATGAACCTAGCCATATATTGTCATCTGACATTTGATTGTATTTCATTTTTTTGATGAAGTGGTAAATGATATATTTTTAAATTTTGATTTGATGGTTTATTGCTAGTATATACAAGTACAGTGGATATTTGCATGTTGGTTTTTTAACTGAAACTTCTAGTAGCTTGTTTGTTAGCTTCGGTGAGATTTCCTACATACACCAAACCTTTTGTTCTTCCACTACTCTCTTACTAAAGGCAGTAAATTTTCAGACCTGTGTCAAGGCAGTCCCTGCTGCAGCTAATCAGCTCTGCCATTGTAGTGTGAGAGCAGCCATGGACGCTGCCTGCGTCAGTGAACAGAGCTAGGTTCCAGGAAAACTGTATTGACAGAAACAGGAGAAGGAGTTTACCCACCCCTATTATGGGATCTTGGTTGCAAATAAAGACGGTTTTACTTCTACTTCTTCCTTTCTAGCTGGATACATTTTCTTTCTTTCTCTTGCCTCACTGCGCTGGCTGGAATCTGCACTGCAACGCTGCATCCCAACGGTGAAAGCAGACGCTCCTGTGTTGCTCCTGGCCTTGCGGAAAGGATTCCGATTTCCTTTATAATGTCTGCCAGCTGTAGGGTTATTAGAGGTGCTTTTTTCATGCTGAAGAAGTTCCCTTGTATTCTTCCTTTGCTGAGAGTGTTCTTTCATCAGGATTTTCTCAAATGCCTGCAACTACTGAGTCAATTACATGATTCTTTTCTGTCGGTTTGTAATGTGGTGAATAATAGGGCTTTGTGATTAGTAAATCAACCTGTGTTCCTGGTTGATAAGCCCATTTACTTATAATGTATTCTTCTTTTAAGGTATCATTGGATTTGATGTGGAAATTTTTGTTTAGAGTTTTTTAAATTTTTATTAAAACATAGCTGTGTACATTAATGCAATAATGAGGTACAATGTGCTGGTTTTATATACAATTTGAAATACTTTAATCAGAATGGTTAACATAGCCTTCAGCACACTTTCTTAATGTGTTAAGACTCTACACTTAGTATATTTGACATGTACCCTGTAAAATGTACCATAGGTGTGGTCCCACCAATTACCCTCCCTCCAATCTTCCTTCCCCCTCTCCTCCCCCTCCTCTTTCCCCTTCATCTTGGGCTGCAGTTGAGTTATAGCTTTCATATGGAAGTGTGGGTGCTTATAAATTGGTTTTATAGTAGGGCTGAGTACACTGGATAGCTTTTCTTCCATTCTAAAGATACTTTGCTAAGAAGAATATGTTCCAGCTCCATCGATGTAAACATGAAAGAGGTAAAGCCTCCATCTTTTTTTAAGGCTGAATTATATTCCATGGTGTATTCCAGAATTTATCAACCCATTCGTGGATCAATGGGCACTTGGGCTTCTTCCGTCATTAGCAATCATGAATTTGGCTGCAAAAAAATTCTGCTGAAAATATCTTTGTTATAGTGATTTTTACTCTTCTAGATATACACCTAGGAGAGAAATTGAAGGATCAAATGGCAGGTCTATTTTTAGATCCCTAAGAGATCTCCAAACTTCTTTCCAAAAGGAACGTATTCGTTTGCATTCCCACCAACAGTTATGAAGTACTCCCTTTTCTCCACATCCACACCAACATTTATGGTTTTGGGATTTTGTGATGTGGGCTAATCTTACTGGAGTTAGATGATATCTCAAAGTGGTTTTGATTTGCATTTCTCTGATGATAAGGATGATGAGCACTTTTTCGTGTGACTGTAGGCCATGCCCCTGTCTTCTTCGGAGAAGTTTTTATTCAAGTCTATTGCCCACAGTGACATGGGATCCCTTTTTCTTTTCTTGCTAATACATTTGAGTTCTCTGTGGATTCTGGTTATCAAACCTTTGTCAGACACATAACCTATAATTATCTTCTCCCATTCTGAAGGCTATCTGCTTGCTTTATATTCTGTGTTCTTGGCTGTGCAGAAGATTTTTAGGTTGATCAGTTCCCAGTAATGTATTTCTGGTGTTGCTTCAATTGCCTGGGGGGTTGTTCCTCATGAAATATTCTTCCAGGCTGATTTCTTCAAGTGTTTTATCTGCACTTTCTTCTGGTATTTTTATATTTTCATGTCCTAAGTTTAAATCTCTTATCCAGTGAGAATCTATCTTGGTTAATGGTTAAAGGTGTGGGTCCAGTTTCATTCTTCTACAGGTTGCCAGCCAGTTCACCCAGCACCATTTGTAAAATATGGAGTCTTTTCCCCAATGAATGTTTTTGATTGCCTTGTCAAAGATCAAATGATGGTTAGTAGCTGGGTTCATCTCTTGGTCCTCTCTTCTGTTCCATTCATCTGACTCTCTGTTTTTGTGCCTTTTTGAGGCATTTTTGATCACTATAATTTTATAGTATAGTTTGAGTTCTGGTAGCATGATTCCTCCTGATTGTTTTTATTTCTCAGTAATGTCTTGGCTAATCAAAGTTTTTTGTGATTCCATATAAAACTAAGTATTGTTTTTCTGAGGTCTTTAAAGTATGACAGTGGAGTTTTAATAGTGATTGCATTGAAATTGGTTCACAGCCAAACCAAGCGGGAGGTACAAAGGTTTTCCATAGGCCTGCTGTCCTCACACATGCACAGCCACCCCCTAGCAGCACCCCTCACCGGAGCAGTGCGGCCTACCCTGCAGCATCACAGTCACCGAAAGTCTGTAGTTCACCCTGAAGTTCACTCTTGATCCTGCGCATACCATGTGTTTGGTCAAAGGCATATTTATACCTATCCATTGTTGTGGTATCATGCATTCTTTTCACTGCCCTAAAAATCCCCTGTACTCCACTGTGTATCCCTTCCTCTCCCCTCCAGCTCCTGACAAACATTAATTTTTGTTACTGTTACCCATAGTTTTGCCTTTATCAGAAATGTCCTGTCATTGAGATCAAAGCAGATGTAGTCTTTTCAGATTTTTCTTTTTCACTTGTTAACTTGCATTTAAAGTTCCTTATGTCTTTTCATGACTCGACAGCTTATTTCTGGTCAGCACTGAGTAATGTCCCACCGTGTGGCTGCACCAGAGGCTTCCATCCACCAGTTGGTGATATCTTGGTTGCTTCCATAATGCTTGGATTTTTATGTGTATGCTCATGAGGAGATGTCTTTTTGTAATGTCGTTGCCTTGTTTTGATTCAGGGTAATGCTAGCATTGTAGAATGAATTGGGATGTAGTCCTCTTTATTTTAGGGGAAGAATTTGTGTGAAATTGTATCTTTTTTTCTAGGATGTTTGGTGCAAATCCCCACCATAGCTTTTCTTCTTTTATTTTCATATTTTTGTTTTTAATTTTTTCTTCTCTTCTTTTCTTCCTACTGTGTTTGGATTAGTCAAGTAAATATTTATAATTTAGGTTTGTATTTCTCTTTTTTGGCTGACTAGCTATACCTCCTTATTTTACTATCTTAGTGGTTGTCTTAGGGTTTCCAGTATATGATTCTGACTGAATCACAGTCCGCCTTTAGAGACTAGTATATCACGTCATATAGGCAATAAGAAAATGATGGCAGTGTACTTTCATTTCCCCCCTGGCCAGATCCTTTAGGAATATATGGGATTATGTTTTCATTAAGTTTAGAAATTTTTGGCCAATTTTTTTCAGCAATTTTTTTCTAGTTTCCCACCTCTTTGTGGGGGTTTATATATGAGATGCTTTAAGTTTTCTTGTAATTCACAGATGTTTCACATTTATGAGTGTTTTCTTTTGTGATCTCGTAACTGTGTATTTCTATCAAGTGCAGTTTTTATCTCTCACAGCATAATGTGAATCTCTCTAAGGGTAATTTTGTTTTCAAAAAGTCTTCCATTTCTCTACTTGTCTTCTGGCACTTTTTATTTAGATAGAGTTGAGTTACTTTAAACAGCTTGCTCCTTTCTGGTCTTGCTTTTATGATTTGAACTACTAATAATCCCCCACTCCTTAAGCAAGACCTTTCTAATGACTTGTGAAGTCCAGTTTTTTCCTCACATTTTGGATAGTTTCTTCCCTTGGTCTCAGATAGTTTCTTAGCATACAAGCACTGTTTATTCCTCTGTTAAGTACCTGAGTGGATCTTTGCATATCAACAAGCTTGTCTGTTCATTTGTTTTTCCCTGTCCTCCTCTCTCCCCTCCATGGTTCTTTCTTGGGATCTCTAATTTGGTTTTACCAGACTCTCAGCTTTATCGCTGCAACCCAGGGAGTCTGGTAAACTCCAACTCAGTTTTTCCACCTTGTGTAACGGCCTGGAAATTCTGTCAGGGTAGAAAAAAGGGACAGAGGGAGTTCTTCATGTTTATTTTGTTTCCTGTTTCCATTCATTGTTTCATTAATCATTGTTCAGGGATCGATCTTTTCCTTGCCTCAACTCAACTATCTTGAAAATCATTGTTTAATGTATTTTATCTGTTTTTGTTTTGGTTGTTTCAGGTAGGAAGGAAATCAGTACCTGTTGCTCCCCTTTGGCTGTACGCAGATGGCAGCAGAGGTGCAGTGCCTGCTGCCCACTGGCTGGAATGCATCTCTCCCCCTGGGCTTAACTGATTTCTTCTCAGCTTCATTTCCCAGTGTAGCCATCTCCTCCTCAAAGAAATCCTGCCTGGCTCAGCATGCATCAAATGTTCTTGTGTGTCCATAGAACGCTGTTTTCTTACAGATTCTGTCTGGGTTTATAATTATCACTTTTTTGTCTGTTCTTTACTACCTTTTAAGCTAACTAGGATCAGGGGTCTTCTATGTATTTATTTATTTATTTTTTGAGACAGAGTCTCCCTCTGTCACACTCGAGAGAGTGCTGTGGTGTCGTAGCTCACATTAACCTGAAACATTTGGGTTCAAGTGATTCTCTTGCCTCAGCCTCCCAGATAGTTGGGACTACAGGGGCCTGCCATAATGCTCAGCTACTTTTAGAAATGAGGGTCTTGCTCTTGCTCAGGCTGTTCTTGAACTCATGAGCTCAGACAATACTCCCACCTCAGCTTCCCAAGTGCTGCGATTACAGACCTGAGCCACCACGCCCAGCTGAGATCTTGTCTGTTTCATCTGCAGGACTTAGTCTTTCACATTGTATGATGTGTGTGTGTGTGTGTGTGTGTATAATCAGTGTATAAATGAAGAATGTTGAAATGTGTAGTACTTTGTGTTCCAAAAGGACTCATCTATTTATTTCTCTCTTTTTTCAACCTGATCTAGATACTGTTAGCGTGTCGAAAATACAGCAAGCATTTATTTCCTATGAAAGAATAATAAAACATCAAGGAAGTCACTCTGAACAACTTAATGTAAAAATTAAAAAATTGGAAAATGCAATTTCTGACCTACAAAAGGAGCTCTCTGTAACAGAAGACGTAAAATCATAGTTAGAAAACCAAAACACTGAATGGGGACAAGAACTCCGCAATTTGAGGTATGACTTTCTACTTTTAAAGTAGTGTAGTTTGTACTCTTTCCTTTAAACTGAAATATGTAGACAACTTTTTATAATATAACACTTTCTTAACTGTCGATATGTGTACTAATAATTACATGAATATTCTTTTAAATCATAATTTTAATGACTAAATAGAAGTCTAGCATTTAGTAATCTCAATATTTATTAAAAAATTGAATTCCATATTTTTAATTTTTTGTATTATAATTAATGTTGAAAGGAACATTATATAAATCTCTTTGTACATTTCTAATTATTAACTTCGACTAAATCTTTTCGATGTAAAATTATTTGGCTAAAGTCTAGGAATGTAGTGAGAGGGGACTTTGATCTTTCTAAATTGTTTTTAAGAAAGTGTAAATGAATTTAAAACTCAAACAGTACACATGAATTGGCCATTTTTCTCAACCAAAAAAAAATTTTAACAGAAGTTTATGTGTTTTTTTCTTTTTTATGTTTTAATTGATTTAATTTTAATTAACCTTACTGAAATATGTGCATATAATTAACGCACAATAAACTATATTCATTTTAAGTGTCAAAATATACATATCATTTTGCTTCATGTTATCTAGATGTTAGGAGTCAGTTTCTTCACACTTTGTCCCCATTTTATCTTTATAGCTCCATTCACTCTCCTATTAAGCCTATGCCAGTGGCCAGGCATTCCTGTCCTTTGCACATGTTGTGCCCTCCATCTGGAATGCCCTATTGATTCAAAGTTTAGGACTCATCTCAATTTACCCCCTTTGAAGCCTTCCATCTCTACTCCCACTAGGCAGAATTAAATACCCGCTGTCAAGTGTTAGTAAATTTCTTTTTTATACCTACATTAGAACACTTCTCTAATCAGTTTGTGTACATATTTTGTGTATCTATTTTCCTTACTGAACTTGGGACTTTAAAAGAATGGATTACAGTCTTTTCATCCTGACATCCCTTACATGTACGTCGGTCTGGAAGACCCAGAATATATGAATAGACAATTTGTTTAGCATTCACTAAGCTTTAATACTCATCAGTAAAAACCAACATTTATAACTTACCCTTTTCAGTAACAGCATACTACAGAGTAATGGCGTAAACCATACTAAAACTGTGGGTTTTCCTTTTACTACCTGGTGTGATTGTAGATTCCCCTTCATGGATGAGGGAGACAGATAGAGAAAGGCCCAGGGATCTGGTTGGAGAACAGCCCAGCAATAAATTCAATCCAGATTAGACAGAAGAGGAAAGATCAGATGGACAGAAGGGCACAACAGAGCAGTAGGTTGAGTTTGGAGTAATAAACAATGGTTAAAAGAATAGTTACTTATCACCATTCAGTTAGGAAACTGATTGAGGGTAAAGAGTTAATTGGCATCTTGAGTTTCAGACAGATTTTTATTTATTTTTTTATTTTGGAAATGTATTTATTTTGGTTGAAATTCTTTTTAACTCTGGAAGTTCTAATTCATAAAATATATTGCTGTTCTTCTTCCTTTTTTACTGTAATGGGCAACACACCTCATATCCCCCTGCAGGGGTTTGGCTTCGAGCTGCCAGAACCCGATTCTCAATAAAACATTTTGTATCCACTCATTCCATCTAGAAAACAAACTTAGAAAATACTGACCATAATATTGGGCCATAATACAAATTTGCTTCTTGGCTAAGAAAGCCCATGAGCCTTGCTGGAGCCAGCAGGCCCAGAGAGCCCTCAGCGGAGTTCGGGTCTGAGTGGTTCATATGCAGGCCTGGACAGTGCATGTGTTCCTCTTTCCACAATAGATGATTTATGGTGATGCCTTCCTTTATTGGCCTCTAATCTTGCTTGCACTTGCTAGTGTACTTTTAAGGTAAGGACTGTTGGAAAGCTTTGTTTTTAACCATAAAAATTTAAATTTAGTTCTAAAATTCCTTGAGAAGAAAAAGTGTATTTTCAAAATTGTTGTGGTTTTTAAATGAAGGCAAAACATGTTTCTAGATGGTTTATGAGTTTACATAGTTTATATGCTTATCTATAAAGCCTAAAATATAAGTGTCTTCACAGATTTAGAGAAAGGAATGTATTCTTCTATTAAAGCTTGAGTTTGGCAAATTGGACAAATTGCCTTTCTTATTTCAAATTAATATGAAGGTCCAAATTGTTATGTTGCACTGTTCTCTCTTCAGAGGTAAAGTTGTATTTGTAGTTGAGCCCTTACCCAGAGTGTATGATGAACATTTTCACATGTGCACACTGGGTGAGATCCCACCAATTTCCCTCCCTCCTCCAGCCAACCACATTTCCTCTTCCCCCTTCCTTCTCACCCATTCTCCTTACTACACTATATTTGCATTTTATCTTTCATGTGGACCTATAGTTGTTTATATCTTGGTTTCATATTAATATTGAGCACATTGGATACTTTTTTTTTATCATTCCTGAGATACTTGAGTAAAAAGAATGTGTTTCAACTCCATCCAGGTAAACATAAAGTCTCCCTCTTTTCTTATGGCTGAATAGTACTCCATGGTCTACATACACCAAAGTTTGTTAATCCGTCCATGTTTTAATGGGCATTTGGGTTGCTTCTACAACTTGGCAATTGTGAATTAAGCTGCAACAATCATTCTGGGGCAAATGTCTTTGTGGTAAAATGATTTTTGTTCTTCTGGGTAGCAGATACCTAGTAACGGGATTGTGGGATCAAACGGAAGGTTGACTTCTAGCTCTTTAAGAATTCTCTACACTTCTTTCCCTAAAGGCTGTATTAGTTTTCAATCCCACCAGCAGTGTAGCAGTGTTCCCTCCTCTCCACATTCACACCAGCATGCGTAGATTAGACTTTGTGATGTGGGCTCTTCTTACTGGGGTTGGGTAATATCTCAGAGTGGTTTTGATTTGCATTTCTCTGATGATTATGGACAATGGGCATTTTTCACGTGTTTGTTGGCCATTCATCTGTCATCATCAGAAGTTTTTGTTCAAGTCTCTTTCCTACTCATAAACGGGATTGCTTGCTACTTTCTTGTTGATTAATTCTAGTTCTCTGTAGATTAGGATTACCAGTCCTTTGTCAAATTCATAGCATGCAAATATCCTCTCCCATTCTGAAGGCTGTCTGTTTTGTTGTTGTGCCCTTAGCTGTTTAAAGTCTTATTAGGTTGATCATGTGTCATTTATTTATTTTTAGTGTTGCTGCAATTGCCAAGGGGATCTTAATAAAGTCTTTTCCCAAGACACTTTCATCAAGTATTTTCCGCACACACTCTTCTAGAACTTTTATTGTTTTGTGTCTAAATTTAAATCCTTTATTCAGTGAGAATCAATTTTTGTCAATGGTAAGAGGGGCGGGTCCAGTTTCAGCCTTCTACATGCGGCTAACAAGTTCTCCCAGCAGTGTTTGTTCAATAGGGATTCTTTTCTGCAGTGCACGCTTTTGTTTGGTTTATCAAAGATGAAATGATGACATATGGCTGAATTGATCTCTAGATTCTCTATTCTATTCCATAGATCTACATGTCTATTTTTTTTCCAGTATCATGTAGTCTTGCTCACTATGAAGTCTGGTAACATGGTGCCTCTGGATTTGTTCTTATTTCTAAGAATTGTACTGGCCATTTGGTTTGTTTCTGGTTTGAAATGAAATGAAGTACTATTGTTTTCAAGTTCTTCAAAGTCTGACATTGGTGCTTGGATGGGTATTGCATTTAAATCTGTATGTTGCTTTGGGTAGTATGGACATTTTAACAATGCCAAGAACATGGTATGTTCTTGCATTTGTTAACATCTTCTGCTATTTCTTTTCTTGGGGTTTCATAGTTCTTTTTAGAGAGATATTTCACGTCCTTGTTAGATATGTTCCCAGGTTTTCATCTTCTTGGTGCCACTATAAAGACTCTATAGTGTTTGATCGGATTCTCAGCTTGACTGTTAACTGATATATTTGAAGGCTACTGATTTGTGGGTATTGATTATATACCCTGAGATGATGCTATGGTCCTTGATCACATCTAAGAACTTCGTAGTGAGTCCCTATGGTTGTTCAAGAACAGGATCATATATGCAAAAAGAGAGCATTTGACCTTCTCTTCTTTCATTTGAATACCCTTGATCTCCATCTCCTTTTGTTGCATGATTGCATCAGCTGGGACTTCCAGCATTATGGTAAATAGCAGTGGTGACAGTTGGCATCCCTGTCTAGTTTCAGTTCTGTGTGGAGATGCTTTTAGTCCATGCAATATGATACTGGTTGTGTGCTTTTTGTCAATGGCATCTATCAGTTTAAGAAATGTCCCACCTACGCCTATTAAGTTTTCTTATAAAGAAAGGTTGCTGTCAAAAGCCTTGTCTGCATCAATTGAGGGAAACATATGGTCTTTGTGATTTTATTTATGTAGTGAATTACATTTATAGATTCATGTATGTTGAACCAAACTTACATTCCCTAGATGTAGAACTTTACTAATGTATTGCAGTATTCTGCTTGCTAAGATCTTACTAAATAATTTTGCATCAATATTTGTTAACGATATTGGCCTATGCTTTTCTGATTGGGTCCTTTCCTAGTTTTGTAATCAGGGTAGCATCTGCTTCATAGGACATTTCAGGGTGGATTCCTTCTTTCTCTATGTTTTGGATTAGATTATGCTTCTCTTTGAAGGTCTGGTGGAATTCTGGTGTGACCCATCTGGCCAAGGCTTTTCTTTTTTGGGAGATTTTGTAGAGTTGATGCTATTTCAGTTCTTGATATAAGTCTATTCAACATTTCTAATTCTTCCTGAGTGAGTTTAGGAAGGTGTTATGATTCTAAATATTGGTCCATTTCCTCTACATTTTCATACTTTGGGGAATAGATTTTTTGCAGTAATCATTGAGGATGTTTTCTGATCGAAGTTATTAAGGATCTTACTTTTCTGCTTCTTCTCAGTCTGGCCAAGGGTTTGTCAATTTTATTAATCTTTTCAAAGAACCAACTTTTAGCTTTGATGGTTTTCTGAAAGATTCTTTTGCTTTCATTTCATTTAATTCATCTTTCATTATAGTTATTTCTTGTCTTCTGCTGGGCTTGGAGCTAGACTGTTTTTCCTTTACCAGATGCTTGAGATGACCCACTAGGTTATTGACTTAATTCTTTTTCTGTTTTCTTCATGAAGGCATTTAATGCTATAAAATTACCTCTTAAGACCCCCTTTGCAGTATCCAACAGGTTTTGATAGCTGTGACTTCATTATCATTTTGTTCAAGAAATCTATTGATTTCCTTCTTAATCTTGTCTTTGACTCAACTATTGCCCAGCATAAGGTTGTTCAGTTTCCATGAAGATTTCTGTTATTGTTGAGTTTAACGTTTATTCCATGATGGTCCAAGAAGATACAAGGAATAATTTCTATTTTTTTTTTTTTCAATTTTTTGATGTCAGACTTGTGTCCTAAGAGATGATCAGTTTTGAATTGATCCATGGGCTGATGAGAAGAATGTATATTCCATTTTGTTGGGATGAAACGTTCTGTATATGTGAATTAAGTCCAATTGTTTGGGGGTTGCATTTATGTTATTAATTTGTTTGGTTTCTGCTTGGAAGATCTGTCCAGTACTGTCAAGGGAGAGTTAAAATCTCTAACTATTATCAATTGTGCAGGAAGATATATTTTTCAGGAGCATTCAGGTAGGGTGTGTAAATGTTAATTATTAAAATCTCTTCATGCTGTATGCTTCTCATGACTAGTGTATAGTGTCCATCCTTGTCCTTCCTTATTTCTGTTGGTTTACATCCAATTGTATTTATAAATAAGATTGCAGCCCTTGCATTTTTCTGATTTCCATTTGCCTGCATTAGTGTTTTTCATCCCTTCATCTTGAGTCTTGTTTTATCCTGTAAGGTTAGGTGTTCTGCTTGGAGACAACTGATATCAGGCCTGAGTTTTTGCATCCAGTCAGCCATCCTGTGCCTCTTTAGAACAGAACTCAAGGCATTCACATGTATTGGGAGAATTGATAGGTGTGGTGGAATTTTGCTCATCTTGATTTTCAGAGGTTGAGATTACTATTATCCTTTGTGCCACGGTGGAATCTAGGCTTTATTCTTTAATTTCTGTGAGTGTGTACTTTGGCAATGGACCATCATGCTGGACATTATGACGAAGGGTCTGAGTACTTCCTGTAGAGCTAGTCTAGTTATGGCAAATTTTTCTCAACATTTGCATGTCAGTAAAATATTTGATTTCTCCATCACAAAAGAAACTTGGTTTAGGAGGATATAGTATCCTGGGCTGAAAATTGTTTTGTTTAAGAAGGTTAAAGACCAATGACCATCCTCTTCTGGCTTGGGAAGTTTTAGCTAATAGATCTGTGGTCATCCTGATATTTTTTCCCTTTGTGTGTAAGACTTTTGTTATGCCTGGTTGCTTGCAGAATTTTATTCTTCATATTAACTTTGGCAAAGTTAATTATGTGTCTAGGAGATGCTTTGTTTGGATTGAATTGTGCTGAGGTTCTGAAACTAACTTCTCTTTGAATTTCTGCATATTTTGAAATGTTTGGGAAATTCTCCATCATAATGTCATGGAGTAGGGCATCAGTGCCTTTAGGACCACCTTATAATATAGATGCTTGATCTTTTGTAGTGATCTCCTAACTCAGGGAATATTCTGTTTCTGTGCTTTTATCTGGCTTTCTTTGAAAGATTTGGATAGTTCAAAAGTTTTGTCTTCAGTTTCTGAAATTTTTTCCTCTCCATATTCTTTTTTTTTTTTTTAATTAAACCATAGCTGTGTACATTAGTATGATCGTGGGGCACCATACACTTGGTTCATAGATCGTTTGACACATTTTCATCACATTAGTTAACATAGCTTTTGTAGCATTTTCTTAGTTATTTTGCTAAGACCTTTACATTCCACATTTACTAGGATTCACATATACCCTTGTAAGATGCACCGCAGGTGTAATCCCATTAGTCCCCCTCCTTACCCCTCCCTCCGCTCCCTTTCCCCTTTCTCCCTATTCTTAGGTTATAACTGGGATATAGCTACTCTATTATTATCTACTGTGTTTTGAAACGCCTTGGATGCCTTCTTAAATTCTTAAGCTTGGCTACATCTTTCCTTATTATGTCCATATCTGTGGTGACTTTGTCTTTAAATTCATTAATTTCTTTAGAAAAATATTGGACTATATTTTGGATTTGTGTTTTCATCTTCTCCTCAATTGCAATCATCTTATTTTCCATCCATATTCTGTATCCTATTTCTGACATTTTACCAATTTCTCTATGCATGTTTCTTTCTGCTGTATCTCCCTTGTACTGGAGAGTTTTAAACTCTTGGGGGAGTTGACATACTCTGACCAATTTTTCATGTGGCCAGATTTCTTCTTCTGGTTCCACACCATGAGGATTTTCATTTAAAAATATATATATATTATTTGTTCTTTTTTAGTTGAAATGATAGATTGTCCTTGAATATTGGACATAATCTAATTTGGGACCCTGAGGTAACACCACACTTCCCTATTTGGCAATTAAAACTGGCAGGTTACAACCATATCAGAAGTCTCCAGAAACTGAAGCTAACCATCTCTTCCCCAATGAGCTGGAGCTTTTGCTTGTGGACTTTCCCCTGTAGCCTTACAAAACTCCCTTTCAAATTGCAGCTGGAGTCTGTAAGGGCTGGTTTGGTAAGGTAACAGAACCTGTCTCTGTCCTGGTGTCAGCCAGCCCTCTAACTGATGCTAAGGCATCTCAGTGTTTAGCCAGAATCTCTGTTGGCTAAAGACACCTATGGACCCTCTCTCCTGCTGCAATAGCTAGAGGAGGAGAATCCACATACAGACCACTGAATGCACCCCTCTCTGATCCAATACCCCACCACCACTCAAACAAAGACAAATAAGTGATGAACCAACAGCTCATACATCAGCAGCTGGAGACCCCCTCAAACAAGTTCAGAGGGTGGCAACGTAGGCAGTGAGCAAGAATCCATGTGCAGTTCTGACTAAGAGTTCCCAGGATAGAGGTGGTGGGGAGGAAGTGTCTCTTCTGGTGAGAAAAGGAGTCAGGAGATATCATAACTCCCCATACCAAATTTAGAGTGCAGTTCTACTGTTTCCATGTCACTGCTCGGTGGCCCACACAATGCATCGCCCTGTCAGAGAATTCGCCAAGAACTATGGCCTCGGCAAGGGATGTCCCTAAGACAACCCAGCAGACAGAAGGGTGGGTTGGGGGCTTAGGACTGTAGGAAGAATATTTGTTCACTTTTGCACCAGGCAGGATGGGGACTTGGCTCAGAAGTGGAACTTGCCTGATGTAGGAGGATCAGGACCTTGCCACTCTCTCCCATGGATGAAAACACACATAGGAAATCCTTGGGTGATGAATGAGGTTCTATAGGTTTGCTCTTAAGGTTAATTTGCATGTAATTTGAAATACCTGTAATAGCATCCATTCATAAGTGCAAGTTACATGTCAGTCAGATGTTTATAACACAGGGACTGCCTATATTATCCTATATTGTTTCAAAAGGGTTTTTTAAATTGTTCATAAAACAAATAATGATCAACAAAATAATTTGAAAGTATTATTCAAAGAGAGGAACATGGAAAGTGTAGGGTCAGGCATGGTAGCTCACACTTGTAATCCCAGCACTCTGGGAGGCTGAAGTGGGTGGATTGCATGACCTCACAGGTTTGAGACCAGCCTGAGCCAGAGCGAGACCTCATCTCTCAAAATAGCCAGGCATTGTGGCAGGTGCCTGTAGTTCCAGCTACTTGGGAGGCTGAGGCAAAAGAATTACTTGAGCCCCAGTATTTGCAGTTGCTATGAACTATGATGCCACCACACTCTACCAAGGGCAACAAAAATGAGAGTCTGTCTCAAAAAAAGGAAAAGAAAGAAAGAAAGAAAGAAAGAAAGAAAGAAATCGAAAAGAAAAAATGAAAAGAAGTTTGGGGTAAGACTAGACTACCCTAGACTTAGCCAAGTCTTGGATTGTAGCAATCTGCAGATGAATGCTGTATGGAACTCCTCTGAAGGTGTTCTCTTACACAGCACTTCATTTTTAGGGATACCTGCCCTAGATGAAAATTTATTTCTAGTTAATTTGTAATCTTGTGTATAGTCAGTGACTTCTTAACAGGTTAACTCTAAATTATCTGTCTGCAGTTGGTCACTTGTAAATTTACTGAATATTTTCCACTATTATTTTTCATATTTACCTGCATGACTAGCAATATAGATTTACCAATTAGCAGGATGTTCTTTCCTGCCTGCTTTTCAAATGGGTATGTCCCTTGAAGGAGACCAAAAAGAAATTGAAGCCTGATAATCATTCAGGAAAAACATTTAAGAACATAGAAATGTTATTAGGGTAATAAAATATGAGAAGAGCCAGATGATAAGAGGAACTATTCAGTTTCTAACAAAATAAGTTTAAGATTAGTATATTTAACTGCAGATTATCCTTAAAAGAAGAAAAAGAGAACAGATGCTGATGTAGTCTGTGAAAAACTGAGGGGAAGGTTAAGAATGATGAAAAAACATTATATGAAAGAAGTTAAAATGAAACAACAGCTCAAACAGAGTCTGAGAGCACAAGATGTGGAAGTGAAGAGTCTCAGAAATAATTTGAATGAGGTAAATTAATCTTTGGTAACAATCTTGTATTTCTAATTTCATTACATCAATATCACGTATAATATCTCTTACATTTCATATACAGGCTGGCCATAAAGTCCATGTGTGATTTTAGATTGCACACGATTTTGAATTGCACACAGACTTTATGACCACCTGTATGTGTTATTTATGTCTCAAATAAAACCAGAAAGGTTACTTCATCTTAAAATGTACTGACACTTACCACAAAAATTACTCAGTCTAAATCTTGGCCTCCAAGTTGTATTTCATTTTTGTATGAAGAACTTTTGAAAATAATAGCATAATACATACTTACAGATGATAGCTATTTTGTTTCTATTAAAATAATGCAATATTTCACATTTATTACTGTTTGAAACACAAACAAGAAACAAAAGTTATTGCAATATCAAATAAACTCATAAACTCATAATTTTGTAAGAAGAGTCTTATTAAACTTAATTTATCATTAGTGTTTTGAAACATAAGGACTCTTTTGTATTTATATTTGGAATTGTACCACAGGGGTAATTGCAATTCAGTAGAGAAACTCTAGCAGAGGTACAGTCAGGAGATTTGGAGGGAAATCTTCAGATTGCTTATATTTTTATCCACTCCTTTTCAGAATTGTGATAACTAAACAAATTTGTGTATGTATGTAGAAATGATTAAATACCATGTCAGACTTATAACATATCAAGAAATGTAATACTCATCACTGACCCCAAAAATGTTACACAATTAGAAAATATATAGATTATTCTCAGGGCAAAAAGGGGAAGTCAAAAAATTGGGGGAGTTCATGACCAGACTGAGCAATAGCAAGACTCAATTTAAAAGAAGAAAAAAAAGAAAAAAGCCAGGTATCATGGCAGGTACCTGTAGTCCCAGGTGCTCGGGAGACTGATTCAAGAAGATCACTTGAGCCTCAAGGTTTGAGGTTGCTGTGACCCTGGAGAAACTTGGAGAAATTTCATTTGTCCAAACATATGCAGAACGAAGACTCTTACCATGAGATGGTGTGTAGGTTAGATATTATAGTGGGAAGCCAACTTTTTAATGTAGCCAAAGATACTAATTTTTTATGCTTTGGGTTTGTAGTAATTCACAAAAAGGCTATTCTGATTCTGAGATTCTTAAAAATTCTTTAAAGGTTCCCTTTCACTTTCATGAGTTCTTTGTTAAAAATGTCTGAACTTTTGGGAATTTATGGTTTAAGTTTTTGATATGACTTTCTGTCCAGTTAGACATCCATTGACTGCAATCTTTTCATTATCTGTATGTGACACTTTAATTTCAGAGAAAATAATATGTCATCTTATTGAGAAGTACCTGAAAATTTCCTTTGTTTTATTCATATTTCCCAGAACAGCAAAAAAGATAAAGATCGGTTGTATGAAAATCGCCTGTTGCAGGATGAAATTGACAGGCTAAGAATGGAAGGTGACATTATAAAAACACAGACTCAGGAAAAGAAACCAGAACTTCGGAGGACATTGAAACTATAAAATGTCTTTGCAATAGCATAAAACTGACTAAGGAAAGATCAGTAGAAGCAATGTCTGAACAGAGCGGACAGCTCAGGATGCTCTGATCAGAGAACACGCTGCTAAAGTATGCACTGGATTTTGAGAAACAAGAGAAGGAAAAACTGAAAGCCAAGGTCCAGTCACACCTTCACGAAATATGAATAGTCATTCATATTTCCCAGAGCAGCAAAAAAGATAAAGATCTGTTGTATGAAAATCGCCTGTTGCAGGATGAAATTGACAGGCTAAGAATGGAAGTTGACATAATAAAAACACAGACTCAGGAAAAGAAGCCAGAACTTCGGAGGACATTGAAAATATAAAATGTCTTTGCAGTAGCATAAAACTGACTAAGGAAAGAACAGTAGAAGCAATGTCTGAAAAGAGCGGACAGCTCACGATGCTCTGATCAGAGAACACGCTGCTAAAGTATGAACTGGATTTTGAGAAACAAGAGAAGGAAAAACTGAAAACCAAGGTCCTGTCACACCTTCACGAAATATGAATAGTTATTCATATTTCCCAGAGCAGCAAAAAAGATAAAGATCTGTTGTATGAAAATCGCCTGTTGCAGGATGAAATTGACAGGCTAAGAATGGAAGTTGACATTATAAAAACACAGACTCAGGAAAAGAAACCAGAACTTCGGAGGAAATTGAAACTATAAAATGTCTTTGCAACAGCATAAAACTGACTAAGGAAAGATCAGTAGAAGCAATGTCTGAACAGAGCGGACAGCTCAGGATGCTCTGATCAGAGAACACGCTGCTAAAGTATGAACTGGATTTTGAGAAACAAGAGAAGGAAAAACTGAAAACCAAGGTCCAGTCACACTTTTTCGAAATATGAATAGTTATTCATATTTCCCAGAGCAGCAAAAAAGATAAAGATCTGTTGTATGAAAATCGCCTGCTGCAGGATGAAATTGACAGGCTAAGAATGGAAGTTGACATTATAAAAACACAGACTCAGGAAAAGAAACCAGAACTTCGGAGGACATTGAAACTATAAAATGTCTTTGCAATAGCATAAAACTGACTAAGGAAAGATCAGTAGAAGCAATGTCTGAACAGAGCGGACAGCTCAGGATACTCTGATCAGAGAACACGCTGCTAAAGTTTGAACTGGATTTTGAGAAACAAGAGGAGGAAAAACTGAAAACCAAGGTCCAGTCACAACTTCACAAAATATGAATATTCATATTTCCCAGGGCAGCAAAACAGATAAAGATATGTTGTATGAAAATCGCCTGTTGCAGGATGAAATTGACAGGCTAAGAATGGAAGTTGACATTATAAAAACACAGACTCAGGAAAAGAAACCAGAACTTCGGAGGACATTGAAACTATAAAATGTCTTTGCAATAGCATAAAACTGACTAAGGAAAGATCAGTAGAAGCAATCTCTGAACAGAGCGGACAGCTCAGCATGCTCTGATCAGAGAACACGCTGCTAAAGTATCAACTGGATTTTGAGAAACAAGAGAAGGAAAAACTGAAAACCAAGGTCCAGTCACAACTTCACAAAATATGAATATTCATATTTCCCAAACAGCAAAAACGATAAACATCTGTTGTATGAAAATCGCCTGTTGCAGGATGAAATTGACAGGCTAAGAATGGAAGTTGACATTATAAAAACACAGACTCAGGAAAAGAAACCAGAACTTCGGAGGACATTAAAACTATAAAATGTCTTTGCAATAGCATAAAACTGACTAAGGAAAGATCAGTAGGAGCAATGTCTGAATAGAGCGGACAGCTCAGGATGCTCTGATCAGAGAACACGCTGCTAAAGTTTGAACTGGATTTTGAGAAACAAGAGAAGGAAAAACTGAAAACCAAGGTCCAGTCACACCTTCACGAAATATGAATAGTTATTCATATTTCCCAGAGCAGCAAAAAAGATAATGATATGTTGTATGAAAATCGCCTGTTGCAGGATGAAATTGACAGGCTAAGAATGGAAGTTGACATTATAAAAACACAGACTCAGGAAAAGAAACCAGAACTTCGGAGGACATTGAAACTATAAAATGTCTTTGCAATAGCATAAAACTGACTAAGGAACGATCAGTAGAAGCAATGTCTGAACAGAGCGGACAGCTCAGGATGCTCTGATCAGAGAACACGGTGCTAAAGTATGAACTGGATTATGAGAAACAAGAGAAGGAAAAACTGAAAACCAAGGTCCAGTCACACATTCAAGAAATATGAATATTCATATTTCCAAGAGCAGCAAAAAAGATAAAGATCTGTTGTATGAAAATCGCCTGTTGCAGGATGAAATTGACAGGCTAAGAATGGAAGTTGACATTATAAAAACACAGACTCAGGAAAAGAAACCAGAACTTCGGAGGACATTGAAACTATAAAATGTCTTTGCAATAGCATAAAACTGACTAAGGAAAGATCAGTAGAAGCAATGTGTGAACAGAGCGGACAGCTCAGGATGCTCTGATCAGAGAACACGCTGCTAAAGTTTGAACTGGATTTTGAGAAACAAGAGAAGGAAAAACTGAAAACCAAGGTCCAGTCACAACTTCACGAAATAAGAATAGTTATTCATATTTCCCAGAGCAGCAAAAAAGATAAAGATATGTTGTATGAAAATCGCCTGTTGCAGGATGAAATTGACAGGCTAAGAATGGAAGTTGACATTATAAAAACACAGACTCAGGAAAAGAAACCAGAACTTCGGAGGACATTGAAACTATAAAATGTCTTTGCAATAGCATAAAACTGACTAAGGAAAGATCAGTAGAAGCAATGTCTGAACAGAGCGGACAGCTCAGGATGCTCTGATCAGAGAACACGCTGCTAAAGTATGAACTGGATTTTGAGATACAAGAGAAGGAAAAACTGAAAACCAAGGTCCTGTCACACCTTCACGAAATATGAATAGTTATTCATATTTCCCAGAGCAGCAAAAAGGATAAAGATCTGTTGTATGAAAATCTCCTGTTGCACGATGAAATTGACAGGCTAAGAATGGAAGTTGACATTATAAAAACACAGACTCAGGAAAAGAAACCAGAACTTCGGAGGACATTGAAACTATAAAATGTCTTAGCAATAGCATAAAACTGACTAAGGAAAGATCAGTAGAAGCAATGTCTGAACAGAGCAGACAGCTCAGGATGCTCTGATCAGAGAACACGCTGCTAAAGTATGAACTGGATTTTGAGATACAAGAGAAGGAAAAACTGAAAACCAAGGTCCTGTCACACCTTCACGAAATATGAATAGTTATTCATATTTCCCAGAGCAGCAAAAAGGATAAAGATCTGTTGTATGAAAATCGCCTGTTGCAGGATGAAATTGACAGGCTAAGAATGGAAGTTGACATTATAAAAACACAGACTCAGGAAAAGAAACCAGAAATTCGGTGGACATTGAAACTATAAAATGTCTTTGCAATAGCATAAAACTGACTAAGGAACGATCAGTAGAAGCAATGTCTGAACAGAGCGGACAGCTCGGGATGCTCTGATCAGAGAACACGGTGCTAAAGTATGAACTGGATTTTGAGAAACAAGAGAAGGAAAAACTGAAAACCAAGGTCCAGTCACACATTCACGAAATATGAATATTCATATTTCCCAGAGCAGCAAAAAAGACAAAGATCTGTTGTATGAAAATCGCCTGTTGCAGGATGAAATTGACAGGCTAAGAATGGAAGTTGACATTATAAAAACACAGACTCAGGGAAAGAAACCAGAACTTCGGAGGACATTGAAACTATAAAATGTCTTTGCAATAGCATAAAACTGACTAAGGAAAGATCAGTAGAAGCAATGTCTGAACAGAGCGGACAGCTCAGGATGCTCTGATCAGAGAACACGCTGCTAAAGTATGAACTGGATTTTGAGAAACAAGAGAAGGAAAAACTGAAAACCAAGGTCCAGTCACACCTTTTCGTAATATGAATAGTTATTCATATTTCCAAGAGCAGCAAAAAAGATAAAGATCTGTTGTATGAAAATCGCCTGTTGCAGGATGAAATTGACAGGCTAAGAATGGAAGTTGACATTATAAAAACACAGACTCAGGAAAAGAAAACAGAACTTCGGAGGACATTGAAACTATAAAATGTCTTTGCAATAGCATAAAACTGACTAAGGAACGATCAGTAGAAACAATGTCTGAACAGAGCGGACAGCTCAGGATGCTCTGATCAGAGAACACGCTGCTAAAGTATGAACTGGATTTTGAGATACAAGAGAAGGAAAAATTGAAAACCAAGGTCCTGTCACACCTTCACGAAATATGAATAGTTATTCATATTTCCCAGAGCAGAAAAAAAGATAAAGATCTGTTGTATGAAAATCGCCTATTGCAGGATGAAACTGACAGGCTAAGAATGGAAGTTGACATTCTAAAAACACAGACTCAGGAAAAGAAACCAGAACTTCGGAGGACATTGAAACTATAAAAAGTCTTTGCAATAGCATAAAACTGACTAAGGAACGATCAGTAGAAGCAATGTCCGGACAGAGCGGACAGCTCGGGATGCTCTGATCAGAGAACACGGTGCTAAAGTAAGAACTGGATTTTGAGAAACAAGAGAAGGAAAAACTGAAAACCAAGGTCCAGTCACACATTCAAGAAATATGAATATTCATATTTCCCAGAGCAGCAAAAAAGATAAAGATCTGTTGTATGAAAATCGCCTGTTGCAGGATGAAATTGACAGGCTAAGAATGGAAGTTGACATTATAAAAACACAGACTCAGGAAAAGAAACCAGAACTTCGGAGGACATTGAAACTATAAAATGTCTTTGCAATAGCATAAAACTGACTAAGGAAAGATCAGTAGAAGCAATGTCTGAACAGAGCGGACAGCTCAGGATGCTCTGATCAGAGAACACGCTGCTAAAGTATGAACTGCATTTTGAGAAACAAGAGAAGGAAAAACTGAAATCCAAGGTCCAGTCACACCTTTTCGTAATATGAATAGTTATTCATATTTCCAAGAGCAGCAAAAAAGATAAAGATCTGTTGTATGAAAATCGCCTGTTGCAGGATGAAATTGACAGGCTAAGAATGGAAGTTGACATTATAAAAACACAGACTCAGGAAAAGAAACCAGAACTTCGGAGGACATTGAAACTATAAAATGTCTTTGCAATAGCATAAAACTGACTAAGGAACGATCAGTAGAAGCAATGTCTGAACAGAGCAGACAGCTCGGGATGCTCTGATCAGAGAACACGGTGCTAAAGTATGAACTGGATTTTGAGAAACAAGAGAAGGAAAAACTGAAAACCAAGGTCCAGTCACACATTCACGAAATACGAATATTCATATTTCCCAGAGCAGCAAAAAAGATAAAGATCTGTTGTATGAAAATCGCCTGTTGCAGGATGAAATTGACAGGCTAAGAATGGAAGTTGACATTATAAAAACACAGACTCAGGAAAAGAAACCAGAACTTCGGAGGACATTGAAACTATAAAATGTCTTTGCAATAGCATAAAACTGACTAAGGAAAGATCAGTAGAAGCAATGTTTGAACAGAGCGGACAGCTCAGGATGCTCTGATCAGAGAACACGCTGCTAAAGTTTGAACTGGATTTTGAGAAACAAGAGAAGGAAAAACTGAAAACCAAGGTCCAGTCACACCTTCACGAAATATGAATAGTTATTCATATTTCCCAGAGCAGCAAAAAAGATAAAGATATGTTGTATGAAAATCGCCTGTTGCAGGATGAAATTGACAGGCTAAGAATGGAAGTTGACATTATAAAAACACAGACTCAGGAAAAGAAACCAGAACTTCGGAGGACATTGAAACTATAAAATGTCTTTGCAATAGCATAAAACTGACTAAGGAAAGATCAGTAGAAGCAATGTCTGAACAGAGCGGACAGCTCAGGATGCTCTGATCAGAGAACACGCTGCTAAAGTATGAACTGGATTTTGAGATACAAGAGAAGGAAAAACTGAAAACCAAGGTCCTGTCACACCTTCACGAAATATGAATAGTTATTCATATTTCCCAGAGCAGCAAAATGGATAAAGATCTGTTGTATGAAAATCGCCTGTTGCACGATGAAATTGACAGGCTAAGAATGGAAGTTGACATTATAAAAACACAGACTCAGGAAAAGAAACCAGAACTTCGGAGGACATTGAAACTATAAAATGTCTTAGCAATAGCATAAAACTGACTAAGGAAAGATCAGTAGAAGCAATGTCTGAACAGAGTAGACAGCTCAGGGTGCTCTGATCAGAGAACATGCTGCTAAAGTATGAACTGGATTTTGAGATACAAGAGAAGGAAAAACTGAAAACCAAGGTCCTGTCACACCTTCACGAAATATGAATAGTTATTCATATTTCCCAGAGCAGCAAAAAGGATAAAGATCTGTTGTATGAAAATCGCCTGTTGCAGGATGAAATTGACAGGCTAAGAATGGAAGTTGACATTATAAAAACACAGACTCAGGAAAAGAAACCAGAAATTCGGTGGACATTGAAACTATAAAATGTCTTTGCAATAGCATAAAACTGACTAAGGAACGATCAGTAGAAGCAATGTCTGAACAGAGCGGACAGCTCGGGATGCTCTGATCAGAGAACACGGTGCTAAAGTATGAACTGGATTTTGAGAAACAAGAGAAGGAAAAACTGAAAACCAAGGTCCAGTCACACATTCACGAAATATGAATATTCATATTTCCCAGAGCAGCAAAAAAGATAAAGATCTGTTGTATGAAAATCGCCTGTTGCAGGATGAAATTGACAGGCTAAGAATGGAAGTTGACATTATAAAAACACAGACTCAGGGAAAGAAACCAGAACTTCGGAGGACATTGAAACTATAAAATGTCTTTGCAATAGCATAAAACTGACTAAGGAAAGATCAGTAGAAGCAATGTCTGAACAGAGCGGACAGCTCAGGATGCTCTGATCAGAGAACACGCTGCTAAAGTATGAACTGGATTTTGAGAAACAAGAGAAGGAAAAACTGAAAACCAAGGTCCAGTCACACCTTTTCGTAATATGAATAGTTATTCATATTTCCAAGAGCAGCAAAAAAGATAAAGATCTGTTGTATGAAAATCGCCTGTTGCAGGATGAAATTGACAGGCTAACAATGGAAGTTGACATTATAAAAACACAGACTCAGGAAAAGAAACCAGAACTTCGGAGGACATTGAAACTATAAAATGTCTTTGCAATAGCATAAAACTGACTAAGGAACGATCAGTAGAAACAATGTCTGAACAGAGCGGACAGCTCAGGATGCTCTGATCAGAGAACACGCTGCTAAAGTATGAACTGGATTTTGAGATACAAGAGAAGGAAAAATTGAAAACCAAGGTCCTGTCACACCTTCACGAAATATGAATAGTTATTCATATTTCCCAGAGCAGAAAAAAAGATAAAGATCTGTTGTATGAAAATTGCCTATTGCAGGATGAAACTGACAGGCTAAGAATGGAAGTTGACATTCTAAAAACACAGACTCAGGAAAAGAAACCAGAACTTCGGAGGACATTGAAACTATAAAATGTCTTTGTAATAGCATAAAACTGACTAAGGAACGATCAGTAGAAGCAATGTCCGGACAGAGCGGACAGCTCGGGATGCTCTGATAAGAGAACACGGTGCTAAAGTAAGAACTGGATTTTGAGAAACAAGAGAAGGAAAAACTGAAAACCAAGGTCCAGTCACACATTCAAGAAATATGAATATTCATATTTCCCAGAGCAGCAAAAAAGATAAAGATCTGTTGTATGAAAATCGCCTGTTGCAGGATGAAATTGACAGGCTAAGAATGGAAGTTGACATTATAAAAACACAGACTCAGGAAAAGAAACCAGAACTTCGGAGGACATTGAAACTATAAAATGTCTTTGCAATAGCATAAAACTGACTAAGGAAAGATCAGTAGAAGCAATGTCTGAACAGAGCGGAAAGCTCAGGATGCTCTGATCAGAGAACACGCTGCTAAAGTATGAACTGCATTTTGAGAAACAAGAGAAGGAAAAACTGAAAACCAAGGTCCAGTCACAACTTCACAAAATATGAATATTCATATTTCCCAAACAGCAAAAAAGATAAACATGTGTTGTATGAAAATCGCCTGTTGCAGGATGAAATTGACAGGCTAAGAATGGAAGTTGACATTATAAAAACACAGACTCAGGAAAAGAAACCAGAACTTCGGAGGACATTGAAACTATAAAATGTCTTAGCAATACCATAAAACTGACTAAGGAAAGATCAGTAGAAGCAATGTCTGAACAGAGCGGACAGCTCAGGATGCTCTGATCAGAGAACACGCTGCTAAAGTATGAACTGGATTTTGAGATACAAGAGAAGGAAAAACTGAAAACCAAGGTCCTGTCACACCTTCACGAAATATGAATATTTATTCATATTTCCCAGAGCAGCAAAAAGGATAAAGATCTGTTGTATGAAAATCGCCTGTTGCAGGATGAAATTGACAGGCTTAGAATGGAAGTTGACATTATAAAAACACAGACTCAGGAAAAGAAACCAGAACTTCGGAGGACATTGAAACTATAAAATGTCTTTGCAATAGCATAAAACTGACTAAGGAAAGATCAGTAGAAGCAATGTCTGAACAGAGCGGACAGCACAGGATGCTCTGATCAGAGAACACGCTGCTAAAGTATGAACTGGATTTTGAGATACAAGAGAAGGAAAAACGGAAAACCAAGGTCCTGTCACACCTTCACGAAATATGAATAGTTATTCATATTTCCAAGAGCAACAAAAAGGATAAAGATCTGTTGTATGAAAATCGCCTGTTGCACGATGAAATTGACAGGCTAAGAATGGAAGTTGACATTATAAAAACACAGACTCAGGAAAAGAAACCAGAACTTCGGAGGACATTGAAACTATAAAATGTCTTAGCAATAGCATAAAACTGACTAAGGAAAGATCAGTAGAAGCAATGTCTGAACAGAGCAGACAGCTCTGGATGCTCTGATCAGAGAACACGCTGCTAAAGTATGAACTGGATTTTGAGATACAAGAGAAGGAAAAACTGAAAACCAAGGTCCTGTCACACCTTCACGAAATATGAATAGTTATTCATATTTCCTAGAGCAGCAAAAAGGATAAAGATCTGTTGTATGAAAATCGCCTGTTGCAGGATGAAATTGACAGGCTAAGAATGGAAGTTGACATTATAAAAACACAGACTCAGGAAAAGAAACCAGAAATTCGGTGGACATTGAAACTATAAAATGTCTTTGCAATAGCATAAAACTGACTAAGGAACGATCAGTAGAAGCAATGTCTGAACAGAGCGGACAGCTCGGGATGCTCTGATCAGAGAACACGGTGCTAAAGTATGAACTGGATTTTGAGAAACAAGAGAAGGAAAAACTGAAAACCAAGGTCCAGTCACACATTCACGAAATATGAATATTCATATTTACCAGAGCAGCAAAAAAGATAAAGATCTGTTGTATGAAAATCGCCTGTTGCAGGATGAAATTGACAGGCTAAGAATGGAAGTTGACATTATAAAAACACAGACTCAGGGAAAGAAACCAGAATTTCGGAGGACATTGAAACTATAAAATGTCTTTGCAATAGCATAAAACTGACTAAGGAAAGATCAGTAGAAGCAATGTCTGAACAGAGCGGACAGCTCAGGATGCTCTGATCAGAGAACACGCTGCTAAAGTATGAACTGGATTTTGAGAAACAAGAGAAGGAAAAACTGAAAACCAAGGTCCAGTCACACCTTTTCGTAATATGAATAGTTATTCATATTTCCAAGAGCAGCAAAAAAGATAAAGATCTGTTGTATGAAAATCGCCTGTTGCAGGATGAAATTGACAGGCTAAGAATGGAAGTTGACATTATAAAAACACAGACTCAGGAAAAGAAACCAGAACTTCGGAGGACATTGAAACTATAAAATGTCTTTGCAATAGCATAAAACTGACTAAGGAACGATCAGTAGAAGCAATGTCAGAACAGAGCGGACAGCTCGGGATGCTCTGATCAGAGAACACGGTGCTAAAGTATGAACTGGATTTTGAGAAACAAGAGAAGGAAAAACTGAAAACCAAGGTCCAGTCACACATTCACGAAATATGAATATTCATATTTCCCAGAGCAGCAAAAAAGATAAAGATCTGTTGTATGAAAATCGCCTGTTGCAGGATGAAATTGACAGGCTAAGAATGGAAGTTGACATTATAAAAACACAGACTCAGGAAAAGAAACCAGAACTTCGGAGGACATTGAAACTATAAAATGTCTTAGCAATAGCATAAAACTGACTAAGGAAAGATCAGTAGAAGCAATGTCTGAACAGAGCGGACAGCTCAGGATGCTCTGATCAGAGAACACGCTGCTAAAGTATGAACTGGATTTTGAGAAACAAGAGAAGGAAAAACTGAAAACCAAGGTCCAGTCACAACTTCACAAAATATGAATATTCATATTTCCCAAACAGCAAAAAAGATAAACATCTGTTGTATGAAAATCGCCTGTTGCAGGATGAAATTGACAGGCTAAGAATGGAAGTTGACATTATAAAAACACAGACTCAGGGAAAGAAACCAGAACTTCGGAGGACATTGAAACTATAAAATGTCTTTGCAATAGCATAAAACTGACTAAGGAAAGATCAGTAGAAGCAATCTGAACAGAGCGGACAGCTCAGGATGCTCTGATCAGAGAACACGCTGCTAAAGTATGAACTGGATTTTGAGAAACAAGAGAAGGAAAAACTGAAAACCAAGGTCTAGTCACACCTTCACAAAATATGAATATTCATATTTCCAAGAGCAGCAACAAAGATAAAGATCCGTTGTATGAATATCGCCTGTTGCCGGATGTAATTGACAGGCTAAGAATGGAAGTTGACATTATAAAAACACATACTCAGGAAAAGAAACCATAACTTCGGAGGACATTGAAACTATAAAATGTCTTTGCAATCGCATAAAACTGACTAAGGAAAGATCAGTAGAAGCAATGTCTGAAGAGAGCGGACAGCTCACGATGCTCTGATCAGAGAACACGCTGCTAAAGTATGAACTAGATTTTGAGAAACAAGAGAAGGAAAAACTGAAAACCAAGGTCCAGTCACACCTTTTCGAAATATGAATAGTTATTCATATTTCCCAGCACAGCAAAAAAGATAAAGATCTGTTGTATGAAAATCGCCTGTTGCAGGATGAAATTGACAGGCTGAGAATGGAAGTTGACATTATAAAAACACAGACTCAGGAAAAGAAACCAGAACTTCGGACGACATTGAAACTATAAAATGTCTTTGCAATGGCATAAAACTGACTAAGGAAAGATCAGTAGAAGCAATGTCTGAACATAGCGGACAGCTCAGGATGATCTGATCAGAGAAAACGCTGCTAAAGTATGAACTGGATTTTGAGAAACAAGAGAGGGAAAAACTGAAAACCAAGGTCCAGTCACACCTTCACGAAATATGAACAGTTATTCATATTTCCCAGAGCGGCAAAAAAGATATAGATCTGTTGTATGAAAATCGCCTGTTGAAGGATGAAATTGACAGGCTAAGAATGGAAGTTGACATTCTAAAAACACAGACTCAGGAAAAGAAACCAGAACTTCGGAGGACATTGAAACTATAAAATGTCTTTGCAATAGCATAAAACTGACTAAGGAAACATCAGTAGAAGCAATGTCTGAACAGAGCGGACAGCTCAGGATGCTCTGATCAGAGAACACGCTGCTAAAGTATGAACTGGATTTTGAGATACAAGAGAAGGAAAAACTGAAAACCAAGGTCCTGTCACACCTTCACGAAATATGAATAGTTATTCATATTTCCCAGAGCAACAAAAAGGATAAAGATCTGTTGTATGAAAATCGCCTGTTGCACGATGAAATTGACAGGCTAAGAATGGAAGTTGACATTATAAAAACACAGACTCAGGAAAAGAAACCAGAACTTCGGAGGACATTGAAACTATAAAATGTCTTAGCAATAGCATAAAACTGACTAAGGAAAGATCAGTAGAAGCAATGTCTGAACAGAGCGGACAGCTCAGGATGCTCTGATCAGAGAACACGCTGCTAAAGTATGAACTGGATTTTGAGATACAAGAGAAGGAAAAACTGAAAACCAAGGTCCTGTCACACCTTCACGAAATATGAATAGTTATTCATATATCCCAGAGCAGCAAAAAGGATAAAGATCTGTTGTATGAAAATCGCCTGTTGCAGGATGAAATTGACAGGCTAAGAATGGAAGTTGACATTATAAAAACACAGACTCAGGAAAAGAAACCAGAAATTCGGTGGACATTGAAACTATAAAATGTCTTTGCAATAGCATAAAACTGACTAAGGAACGATCAGTAGAAGCAATGTCTGAACAGAGCGGACAGCTCGGGATGCTCTGATCAGAGAACACGGTGCTAAAGTATGAACTGGATTTTGAGAAACAAGAGAAGGAAAAACTGAAAACCAAGGTCCAGTCACACATTCACGAAATATGAATATTCATATTTCCCAGAGCAGCAAAAAAGATAAAGATCTGTTGTATGAAAATCGCCTGTTGCAGGATGAAATTGACAGGCTAAGAATGGAAGTTGACATTATAAAAACATAGACTCAGGAAAAGAAACCAGAACTTCGGAGGACATTGAAACTATAAAATGTCTTTGCAATAGCATAAAACTGACTAAGGAAAGATCAGTAGAAGCAATGTCTGAACAGAGCGGACAGCTCAGGATGCTCTGATCAGAGAACACGCTGCTAAAGTATGAACTGGATTTTGAGATACAAGAGAAGGAAAAACTGAAAACCAAGGTCCTGTCACACCTTCACGAAATATGAATATTTATTCATATTTCCCAGAGCAGCAAAAAGGATAAAGATCTGTTGTATGAAAATCGCCTGTTGCAGGATGAAATTGACAGGCTTAGAATGGAAGTTGACATTATAAAAACACAGACTCAGGAAAAGAAACCAGAACTTCGGAGGACATTGAAACTATAAAATGTCTTTGCAATAGCATAAAACTGACTAAGGAAAGATCAGTAGAAGCAATGTCTGAACAGAGCGGACAGCTCAGGATGCTCTGATCAGAGAACACGCTGCTAAAGTATGAACTGGATTTTGAGATACAAGAGAAGGAAAAACTGAAAACCAAGGTCCTGTCACACCTTCACGAAATATGAATAGTTATTCATATTTCCCAGAGCAACAAAAAGGATAAAGATCTGTTGTATGAAAATCGCCTGTTGCACGATGAAATTGACAGGCTAAGAATGGAAGTTGACATTATAAAAACACAGACTCAGGAAAAGAAAACAGAACTTCGGAGGACATTGAAACTATAAAATGTCTTTGCAATAGCATAAAACTGACTAAGGAAAGATCAGTAGAAGCAATGTCTGAACAGAGCGGACAGCTCAGGATGCTCTGATCAGAGAACACGCTGCTAAAGTATGAACTGGATTTTGAGATACAAGAGAAGGAAAAACTGAAAACCAAGGTCCTGTCACACCTTCACGAAATATGAATAGTTATTCATATTTCCCAGAGCAGCAAAAAGGATAAAGATCTGTTGTATGAAAATCGCCTGTTGCAGGATGAAATTGACAGGCTAAGAATGGAAGTTGACATTATAAAAACACAGACTCAGGAAAAGAAACCAGAAATTCGGTGGACATTGAAACTATAAAATGTCTTGCAATAGCATAAAACTGACTAAGGAACGATCAGTAGAAGCAATGTCTGAACAGAGCGGACAGCTCGGGATGCTCTGATCAGAGAACACGGTGCTAAAGTATGAACTGGATTTTGAGAAACAAGAGAAGGAAAAACTGAAAACCAAGGTCCAGTCACACATTCACGAAATATGAATATTCATCTTTCCCAGAGCAGCAAAAAAGACAAAGATCTGTTGTATGAAAATCGCCTGTTGCAGGATGAAATTGACAGGCTAAGAATGGAAGTTGACATTATAAAAACACAGACTCAGGGAAAGAAACCAGAACTTCGGAGGACATTGAAACTATAAAATGTCTTTGCAATAGCATAAAACTGACTAAGGAAAGATCAGTAGAAGCAATGTCTGAACAGAGCGGACAGCTCAGGATGCTCTGATCAGAGAACACGCTGCTAAAGTTTGAACTGGATTTTGAGAAACAAGAGAAGGAAAAACTGAAAACCAAGGTCCAGTCACACCTTCACGAAATATGAATAGTTATTCATATTTCCCAGAGCAGCAAAAAAGATAAAGATATGTTGTATGAAAATCGCCTGTTGCAGGATGAAATTGACAGGCTAAGAATGGAAGTTGACATTATAAAAACACAGACTCAGGAAAAGAAACCAGAACTTCGGAGGACATTGAAACTATAAAATGTCTTTGCAATAGCATAAAACTGACTAAGGAAAGATCAGTAGAAGCAATGTCTGAACAGAGCGTACAGCTCAGGATGCTCTGATCAGAGAACACGCTTGTAAAGTATGAACTGGATTTTCAGATACAAGAGAAGGAAAAACTGAAAACCAAGGTCCTGTCACACCTTCACGAAATATGAATAGTTATTCATATTTCCCAGAGCAACAAAAAGGATAAAGATCTGTTGTATGAAAATCGCCTGTTGCACGATGAAATTGACAGGCTAAGAATGGAAGTTGACATTATAAAAACACAGACTCAGGAAAAGAAACCAGAACTTCGGAGGACATTGAAACTATAAAATGTCTTAGCAATAGCATAAAACTGACTAAGGAAAGATCAGTAGAAGCAATGTCTGAACAGAGCGGACAGCTCAGGATGCTCTGATCAGAGAACACGCTGCTAAAGTATGAACTGGATTTTGAGATACAAGAGAAGGAAAAACTGAAAACCAAGGTCCTGTCACACCTTCACGAAATATGAATAGTTATTCATATTTCCCAGAGCAGCAAAAAGGATAAAGATCTGTTGTATGAAAATCGCCTGTTGCAGGATGAAATTGACAGGCTAAGAATGGAAGTTGACATTATAAAAACACAGACTCAGGAAAAGAAACCAGAAATTCGGTGGACATTGAAACTATAAAATGTCTTTGCAATAGCATAAAACTGACTAAGGAACGATCAGTAGAAGCAATGTCTGAACAGAGCGGACAGCTCGGGATGCTCTGATCAGAGAACACGGTGCTAAAGTATGAACTGGATTTTGAGAAACAAGAGAAGGAAAAACTGAAAACCAAGGTCCAGTCACACATTCACGAAATATGAATATTCATATTTCCCAGAGCAGCAAAAAAGATAAAGATCTGTTGTATGAAAATCGCCTGTTGCAGGATGAAATTGACAGGCTAAGAATGGAAGTTGACATTATAAAAACACAGACTCAGGAAAAGAAACCACACTTCGGAGGAGATTGAAACTATAAAATGTCTTTGCAATAGCATAAAACTGACTAAGGAAAGATCAGTAGAAGCAATGTCTGAAAAGAGCGGACAGCTCAGGATGCTCTGATCAGAGAACACGCTGCTAAAGTATGAACTGCATTTTGAGAAACAAGAGAAGGAAAAACTGAAAACCAAGGTGCAGTCACAACTTCACAAAATATGAATATTCATATTTCCCAAACAGCAAAAAAGATAAACATCTGTTGTATGAAAATCGCCTGTTGCAGGATGAAATTGACAGGCTAAGAATGGAAGTTGACATTATAAAAACAAAGACTCAGGAAAAGAAACCAGAACTTCGAAGGACATTGAAACTATAAAATGTCTTAGCAATAGCATAAAACTGACTAAGGAAAGATCAGTAGAAGCAATGTCTGAACAGAGCGGACAGCTCAGGATGCTCTGATCAGAGAACACGCTGCTAAAGTATGAACTGGATTTTGAGATACAAGAGAAGGAAAAACTGAAAACCAAGGTCCTGTCACACCTTCACGAAATATGAATATTTATTCATATTTCCCAGAGCAGCAAAAAGGATAAAGATCTGTTGTATGAAAATCGCCTGTTGCAGGATGAAATTGACAGGCTTAGAATGGAAGTTGACATTATAAAAACACAGACTCAGGAAAAGAAACCAGAACTTCGGAGGACATTGAAACTATGAAATGTCTTAGCAATAGCATAAAACTAACTAAGGAAAGATCAGTAGAAGCAATGTCTGAACAGAGCGGACAGCTCAGGATGCTCTGATCAGAGAACACGCTGCTAAAGTACGAACTGGATTTTGAGATACAAGAGAAGGAAAAACTGAAAACCAAGGTCCTGTCACACCTTCACGAAATATGAATAGTTATTCATATTTCCCAGAGCAGCAAAAAGGATAAAGATCTGTTGTATGAAAATCGCCTGTTGCAGGATGAAATTGACAGGCTAAGAATGGAAGTTGACATTATAAAAACACAGACTCAGGAAAAGAAACCAGAAATTCGGTGGACATTGAAACTATAAAATGTCTTTGCAATAGCATAAAACTGACTAAGGAACGATCAGTAGAAGCAATGTCTGAACAGAGCGGACAGCTCAGGATGCTCTGATCAGAGAACACGGTGCTAAAGTATGAACTGGATTTTGAGAAACAAGAGAAGGAAAAACTGAAAACCAAGGTCCAGTCACACATTCACGAAATATGAATATTCATACTTCCCAGAGCAGCAAAAAAGATAAAGATCTGTTGTATGAAAATCGCCTGTTGCAGGATGAAATTGACAGGCTAAGAATGGAAGTTGACATTATAAAAACACAGACTCAGGGAAAGAAACCAGAACTTCGGAGGACATTGAAACTATAAAATGTCTTTGCAATAGCATAAAACTGACTAAGGAAAGATCAGTAGAAGCAATGTCTGAACAGAGCGGACAGCTCAGGATGCTCTGATCAGAGAACACGCTGCTAAAGTATGAACTGGATTTTGAGAAACAAGAGAAGGAAAAACTGAAAACCAAGGTCCAGTCACACCTTTTCGTAATATGAATAGTTATTCATATTTCCAAGAGCAGCAAAAAAGATAAAGATCTGTTGTATGAAAATCGCCTGTTGCAGGATGAAATTGACAGGATAAGAATGGAAGTTGACATTATAAAAACACAGACTCAGGAAAAGAAACCAGAACTTCGGAGGACATTGAAACTATAAAATGTCTTTGCAATAGCATAAAACTGACTAAGGAAAGATCAGTAGAAGCAATGTCTGAACAGAGCGGACAGCTCAGGATGCTCTGATCAGAGAACACGCTGCTAAAGTATGAACTGGATTTTGAGAAACAAGAGAAGGAAAAACTGAAAACCAAGGTGCAGTCACAACTTCACAAAATATGAATATTCATATTTCCCAAACAGCAAAAAAGATAAACATCTGTTGTATGAAAATCGCCTGTTGCAGGATGAAATTGACAGGCTAAGAATGGAAGTTGACATTATAAAAACACAGACTCAGGAAAAGAATCCAGAACTTCGGAGGACATTGAAACTATAAAATGTCTTAGCAATAGCATAAAACTGACTAAGGAAAGATCAGTAGAAGCAATGTCTGAACAGAGCGGACAGCTCAGGATGCTCTGATCAGAGAACACGCTGCTAAAGTATGAACTGGATTTTGAGATACAAGAGAAGGAAAAACTGAAAACCAAGGTCCTGTCACACCTTCACGAAATATGAATAGTTATTCATATTTCCCAGAGCAGCAAAAAGGATAAAGATCTGTTGTATGAAAATCGCCTGTTGCAGGATGAAATTGACAGGCTAAGAATGGAAGTTGACATTATAAAAACACAGACTCAGGAAAAGAAACCAGAAATTCGGTGGACATTGAAACTATAAAATGTCTTTGCAATAGCATAAAACTGACTAAGGAACGATCAGTAGAAGCAATGTCTGAACAGAGCGGACAGCTCGGGATGCTCTGATCAGAGAACACGGTGCTAAAGTATGAACTGGATTTTGAGAAACAAGAGAAGGAAAAACTGAAAACCAAGGTCCAGTCACACATTCACGAAATATGAATATTCATATTTCCCAGAGCAGCAAAAAAGATAAAGATCTGTTGTATGAAAATCGCCTGTTGCAGGATGAAATTGACAGGCTAAGAATGGAAGTTGACATTATAAAAACACAGACTCAGGGAAAGAAACCAGAACTTCGGAGGACATTGAAACTATAAAATGTCTTTGCAATAGCATAAAACTGACTAAGGAAAGATCAGTAGAAGCAATGTCTGAACAGAGCGGACAGCTCGGGATGCTCTGATCAGAGAACACGCTGCTAAAGTATGAACTGGATTTTGAGAAACAAGAGAAGGAAAAACTGAAAACCAAGGTCCAGTCACAACTTCACAAAATATGAATATTCATATTTCCCAAACAGCAAAAAAGATAAACATCTGTTGTATGAAAATCGCCTGTTGCAGGATGAAATTGACAGGCTAAGAATGGAAGTTGACATTATAAAAACACAGACTCAGGAAAAGAAACCAGAACTTCGGAGGACATTGAAACTATAAAATGTCTTAGCAATAGCATAAAACTGACTAAGGAAAGATCAGTAGAAGCAATGTCTGAACAGAGCGGACAGCTCAGGATGCTCTGATCAGAGAACACGGTGCTAAATTATGAACTGGATTTTGAGATACAAGAGAAGGAAAAACTGAAAACCAAGGTCCTGTCACACCTTCACGAAATATGAATATTTATTCATATTTCCCAGAGCAGCAAAAAGGATAAAGATCTGTTGTATGAAAATCGCCTGTTGCAGGATGAAATTGACAGGCTTAGAATGGAAGTTGACATTATAAAAACACAGACTCAGGAAAAGAAACCAGAACTTCGGAGGACATTGAAACTATAAAATGTCTTTGCAATAGCATAAAACTGACTAAGGAAAGATCAGTAGAAGCAATGTCTGAACAGAGCGGACAGCTCAGGATGCTCTGATCAGAGAACACGCTGCTAAAGTATGAACTGGATTTTGAGAAACAAGAGAAGGAAAAACTGAAAACCAAGGTCCAGTCACACCTTCACGAAATATGAATAGTTATTCATATTTCCCAGAGCAGCAAAAAAGATAAAGATATGTTGTATGAAAATCGCCTGTTGCAGGATGAAATTGACAGGCTAAGAATGGAAGTTGACATTATAAAAACACAGACTCAGGAAAAGAAACCAGAACTTCGGAGGACATTGAAACTATAAAATGTCTTTGCAATAGCATAAAACTGACTAAGGAAAGATCAGTAGAAGCAATGTCTGAACAGAGCGGACAGCTCAGGATGCTCTGATCAGAGAACACGCTGCTAAAGTATGAACTGGATTTTGAGATACAAGAGAAGGAAAAACTGAAAACCAAGGTCCTGTCACACCTTCACGAAATATGAATAGTTATTCATATTTCCCAGAGCAGCAAAAAGGATAAAGATCTGTTGTATGAAAATCGCCTGTTGCACGATGAAATTGACAGGCTAAGAATGGAAGTTGACATTATAAAAACACAGACTCAGGGAAAGAAACCAGAACTTCGGAGGACATTGAAACTATAAAATGTCTTTGCAGTAGCATAAAACTGACTAAGGAAAGATCAGTAGAAGCAATGTCTGAACAGAGCGGACAGCTCAGGATGCTCTGATCAGAGAACACGCTGCTAAAGTATGAACTGGATTTTGAGAAACAAGAGAAGGAAAAACTGAAAACCAAGGTCCAGTCACACCTTCACGAAATATGAATAGTTATTCATATTTCCCAGAGCAGCAAAAAGATAAAGATCTGTTGTATGAAAATCGCCTATTGCAGGATGTAATTGACAGGCTAAGAATGGAAGTTGACATTATAAAAACACAGACTCAGGAAAAGAAACCAGAACTTCGGAGGTCATTGAAACTATAAAATGTCTTTGCAATAGCATAAAACTGACTAAGGAAAGATCAGTAGAAGCAATGTCTGAACAGAGCGGACAGCTCAGGATGCTCTGATCAGAGAACACGGTGCTAAAGTATGAACTGGATTATGAGAAACAAGAGAAGGAAAAACTGAAAACCAAGGTCCAGTCACACATTCAAGAAATATGAATATTCATATTTCCCAGAGCAGCAAAAAAGATAAAGATCTGTTGTATGAAAATCGCCTGTTGCAGGATGAAATTGACAGGCTAAGAATGGAAGTTGACATTATAAAAACACAGACTCAGGAAAAGAAACCAGAACTTCGGAGGACATTGAAACTATAAAATGTCTTTGCAATAGCATAAAACTGACTAAGGAAAGATCAGTAGAAGCAATGTCTGAACAGAGCGGACAGCTCAGGATGCTCTGATCAGAGAACACGCTGCTAAAGTATGAACTGCATTTTGAGAAACAAGAGAAGGAAAAACTGAAAACCAAGGTCCAGTCACACCTTTTCGTAATATGAATAGTTATTCATATTTCCAAGAGCAGCAAAAAAGATAAAGATCTGTAGTATGAAAATCGCCTGTTGCAGGATGAAATTGACAGGCTAAGAATGGAAGTTGACATTATAAAAACACAGACTCAGGAAAAGAAACCAGAACTTCGGAGGACATTGAAACTATAAAATGTCTTTGCAATAGCATAAAACTGACTAAGGAACGATCAGTAGAAGGAATGTCTGAACAGAGCGGACAGCTCAGGATGCTCTGATCAGAGAACACGCTGCTAAAGTATGAACTGGATTTTGAGAAACAACAGAAGGAAAAACTGAAAACCAAGGTCCAGTCACAACTTCACAAAATATGAATATTCATATTTCCCAAACACCAAAAAAGATAAACATCTGTTGTATGAAAATCGCCTGTTGCAGGATGAAATTGACAGGCTAAGAATGGAAGTTGACATTATAAAAACACAGACTCAGGAAAAGAAACCAGAACTTCGGAGGACATTGAAACTATAAAATGTCTTTGCAATAGCATAAAACTGACTAAGGAAAGATCAGTAGAAGCAATGTTTGAACAGAGCGGACAGCTCAGGATGCTCTGATCAGAGAACACGCTGCTAAAGTTTGAACTGGATTTTGAGAAACAAGAGAAGGAAAAACTGAAAACCAAGGTCCAGTCACACCTTCACGAAATATGAATAGTTATTCATATTTCCCAGAGCAGCAAAAAAGATAAAGATATGTTGTATGAAAATCGCCTGTTGCAGGATGAAATTGACAGGCTAAGAATGGAAGTTGACATTATAAAAACACAGACTCAGGAAAAGAAACCAGAACTTCGGAGGACATTGAAACTATAAAATGTCTTTGCAATAGCATAAAACTGACTAAGGAAAGATCAGTAGAAGCAATGTCTGAACAGAGCGGACAGCTCAGGATGCTCTGATCAGAGAACACGCTGCTAAAGTATGAACTGGATTTTGAGATACAAGAGAAGGAAAAACTGAAAACCAAGGTCCTGTCACACCTTCACGAAATATGAATAGTTATTCATATTTCCCAGAGCAGCAAAAAGGATAAAGATCTGTTGTATGAAAATCGCCTGTTGCACGATGAAATTGACAGGCTAAGAATGGAAGTTGACATTATAAAAACACAGACTCAGGGAAAGAAACCAGAACTTCGGAGGACATTGAAACTATAAAATGTCTTTGCAGTAGCATAAAACTGACTAAGGAAAGATCAGTAGAAGCAATGTCTGAACAGAGCGGACAGCTCAGGATGCTCTGATCAGAGAACACGCTGCTAAAGTATGAACTGGATTTTGAGAAACAAGAGAAGGAAAAACTGAAAACCAAGGTCCAGTCACACCTTCACGAAATATGAATAGTTATTCATATTTCCCAGAGCAGCAAAAAAGATAAAGATCTGTTGTATGAAAATCGCCTATTGCAGGATGTAATTGACAGGCTAACAATGGAAGTTGACATTATAAAAACACAGACTCAGGAAAAGAAACCAGAACTTCGGAGGTCATTGAAACTATAAAATGTCTTTGCAATAGCATAAAACTGACTAAGGAAAGATCAGTAGAAGCAATGTCTGAACAGAGCGGACAGCTCAGGATGCTCTGATAAGAGAACACGCTGCTAAAGCATGAACTGGATTTTGAGAAACAAGAGAAGGAAAAACTGAAAACCAAGGTCCAGTCACACCTTCACAAAATATGAATATTCATATTTCCCAAACAGCAAAAAAGATAAACATCTGTTGTATGAAAATCGCCTGTTGCAGGATGAAATTGACAGGCTAAGAATGGAAGTTGACATTATAAAAACACAGACTCAGGAAAAGAAACCAGAACTTCGGAGGACATTGAAACTATAAAATGTCTTTGCAATAGCATAAAACTGACTAAGGAAAGATCAGTAGAAGCAATGTTTGAACAGAGCGGACAGCTCAGGATGCTCTGATCAGAGAACACGCTGCTAAAGTTTGAACTGGATTTTGAGAAACAAGAGAAGGAAAAACTGAAAACCAAGGTCCAGTCACACCTTCACGAAATATGAATAGTTATTCATATTTCCCAGAGCAGTAAAAAAGGTAAAGATATGTTGTATGAAAATCGCCTGTTGCAGGATGAAATTGACAGGCTAAGAATGGAAGTTGACATTATAAAAACACAGACTCAGGAAAAGAAACCAGAACTTCGGAGGACATTGAAACTATAAAATGTCTTAGCAATAGCATAAAACTGACTAAGGAAAGATCAGTAGAAGCAATGTCTGAACAGAGCGGACAACTCAGGATGCTCTGATCAGAGATAACGCTGCTAAAGTATGAACAGGATTTTGAGAAACAAGGGAAGGAGAAACTGAAAACCAAGGTCCAGTCACACCTTCACGAAATATGAATAGTTATTCATATTTCCCAGAGCAGCAAAAAAGATAAAGATCTGTGTATGAAAATCGCCTGTTCCAGGATGAAATTGACAGGCTAAGAATGGAAGTTGACATTATAAAAACACAGACTCAGGAAAAGAAACCAGAACTTCGGAGGACATTGAAACTATAAAATGTCTTTGCAATAGCATAAAACTGACTAAGGAACGATCAGTAGAAGCAATGTCTGAACAGAGCGGACAGCTCAGGATGCTCTGATCAGAGAACACGCTGCTAAAGTATGAACTGGATTTTGAGAAACAAGAGAAGGAAAAACTGAAAACCAAGGTCCAGTCACACCTTCACGAAATATGAATAGTTATTCATATTTCCCAGAGCAGCAATAAAGATAAAGATCTGTTGTATGAAAATCGCCTATTGCAGGATGTAATTGACAGGCTAAGAATGGAAGTTGACATTATAAAAACACAGACTCAGGAAAAGAAACCAGAACTTCGGAGGACATTGAAACTATAAAAGGTTTTTGCAATAGCATAAAACTGACTAAGGAACGATCAGTAGAAGCAATGTCTGAACAGAGCGGACAGCTCAGGATGCTCTGATCAGAGAACACGCTGCTAAAGTATGAACTGGATTTTGAGAAACAAGAGAAGGAAAAACTGAAAACCAAGGTCCAGTCACACCTTCACGAAATATGAATAGTTATTCATATTTCCCAGAGCAGCAAAAAAGATAAAGATCTGTTGTATGAAAATCGCCTATTGCAGGATGTAATTGACAGGCTAAGAATGGAAGTTGACATTATAAAAACACAGACTCAGGAAAAGAAACCAGAACTTCGGAGGTCATTGAAACTATAAAATGTCTTTGCAATAGCATAAAACTGACTAAGGAAAGATCAGTAGAAGCAATGTCTGAACAGAGCGGACAGCTCAGGATGCTCTGATAAGAGAACACGCTGCTAAAGTATGAACTGGATTTTGAGAAACAAGAGAAGGAAAAACTGAAAACCAAGGTCCAGTCACACCTTCACGAAATATGAACAGTTATTCATATTTCCCAGAGCAGCAAAAAAGATAAAGATCTGTTGTATGAAAATCGCCTGTTGCAGAATGAAATTGACAGGCTAAGAATGGAAGTTGACATTCTAAAAACACAGACTCAGGAAAAGAAACCAGAACTTCGGAGGACATTGAAACTGTAAAATGTCTTTGCAATAGCATAAAACTGACTAAGGAACGATCAGTAGAAGGAATGTCTGAACAGAGCGGACAGCTCAGGATGCTCTGATCAGACAACACGTTGCTAAAGTATGAACTGGATTTTGAGAAACAACAGAAGGAAAAACTGAAAACCAAGGTCCAGTCTCAACTTCACAAAATATGAATATTCATATTTCCCAAACAGCAAAAAAGATAAACATCTGTTGTATGAAAATCGCCTGTTGCAGGATGAAATTGACAGGCTAAGAATGGAAGTTGACATTATAAAAACACAGACTCAGGAAAAGAAACCAGAACTTCGGAGGACATTGAAACTATAAAATGTCTTTGCAATAGCATAAAACTGACTAAGGAAAGATCAGTAGAAGCAATGTTTGAACAGAGCGGACAGCTCAGGATGCTCTGATCAGAGAACACGCTGCTAAAGTTTGAACTGGATGTTGAGAAACAAGAGAAGGAAAAACTGAAAACCAAGGTCCAGTCACACCTTCACGAAATATGAATAGTTATTCATATTTCCCAGAGCAGCAAAAAAGATAAAGATATGTTGTATGAAAATCGCCTGTTGCAGGATGAAATTGACAGGCTAAGAATGGAAGTTGACATTATAAAAACACAGACTCAGGAAAAGAAACCAGAACTTCGGAGGACATTGAAACTATAAAATGTCTTTGCAATAGCATAAAACTGACTAAGGAAAGATCAGTAGAAGCAATGTCTGAACAGAGCGGACAGCTCAGGATGCTCTGATCAGAGAACACGCTGCTAAAGTATGAACTGGATTTTGAGATACAAGAGAAGGAAAAACTGAAAACCAAGGTCCTGTCACACCTTCACGAAATATGAATAGTTATTCATATTTCCCAGAGCAGCAAAAAGTATAAAGATCTGTTGTATGAAAATCGCCTGTTGCACGATGAAATTGACAGGCTAAGAATGGAAGTTGACATTATAAAAACACAGACTCAGGGAAAGAAACCAGAACTTCGGAGGACATTGAAACTATAAAATGTCTTTGCAGTAGCATAAAACTGACTAAGGAAAGATCAGTAGAAGCAATGTCTGAACAGAGCGGACAGCTCAGGATGCTCTGATCAGAGAACACGCTGCTAAAGTATGAACTGGATTTTGAGAAACAAGAAGGAAAAACTGAAAACCAAGGTCCAGTCACACCTTTTCGTAATATGAATAGTTATTCATATTTCCAAGAGCAGCAAAAAAGATAAAGATCTGTTGTATGAAATCGCCTGTTCCAGGATGAAATTGACAGGCTAAGAATGGAAGTTGACATTATAAAAACACAGACTCAGGAAAAGAAATCAGAACTTCGGAGGACATTGAAACTATAAAATGTCTTTGCAATAGCATAAAACTGACTAAGGAACGATCAGTAGAAGCAATGTCTGAACAGAGCGGACAGCTCAGGATGCTCTGATCAGAGAAAACGCTGCTAAAGTATGAACTGGATTTTGAGAAACAAGAGAAGGAAAAACTGAAAACCAAGGTCCAGTCACACCTTCACGAAATATGAATAGTTATTCATATTTCCAAGAGCAGCAAAAAAGATAAAGATCTGTTGTATGAAAATCGCCTATTGCAGGATGTAATTGACAGGCTAAGAATGGAAGTTGACATTATAAAAACACAGACTCAGGAAAAGAAACCAGAACTTCGGAGGACATTGAAACTATAAAATGTCTTTGCAATAGCATAAAACTGACTAAGGAACGATCAGTAGAAGCAATGTCTGAACAGAGCGGACAGCTCAGGATGCTCTGATCAGAGAACACGCTGCTAAAGTATGAACTGGATTTTGAGAAACAAGAGAAGGAAAAACTGAAAACCAAGGTCCAGTCACACCTTCACGAAATATGAATAGTTATTCATATTTCCCAGAGCAGCAAAAAAGATAAAGATCTGTTGTATGAAAATCGCCTATTGCAGGATGTAATTGACAGGCTAAGAATGGAAGTTGACATTATAAAAACACAGACTCAGGAAAAGAAACCAGAACTTCGGAGGTCATTGAAACTATAAAATGTCTTTGCAATAGCATAAAACTGACTAAGGAAAGATCAGTAGAAGCAATGTCTGAACAGAGCGGACAGCTCAGGATGCTCTGATCAGAGAACACGCTGCTAAAGTATGAACTGGATTTTGAGAAACAAGAGAAGGAAAAACTGAAAACCAAGGTCCAGTCACACCTTCACGAAATATGAACAGTTATTCATATTTCCCAGAGCAGCAAAAAAGATAAAGATCTGTTGTATGAAAATCGCCTGTTGCAGAATGAAATTGACAGGCTAAGAATGGAAGTTGACATTCTAAAAACACAGACTCAGGAAAAGAAACCAGAACTTCGGAGGACATTGAAACTGTAAAATGTCTTTGCAATAGCATAAAACTGACTAAGGAACGATCAGTAGAAGGAATGTCTGAACAGAGCGGACAGCTCAGGATGCTCTGATCAGAGAACACTCTGCTAAAGTATGAACTGGATTTTGAGAAACAACAGAAGGAAAAACTGAAAACCAAGGTCCAGTCACAACTTCACAAAATATGAATATTCATATTTCCCAAACAGCAAAAAAGATAAACATCTGTTGTATGAAAATCGCCTGTTGCAGGATTAAATTGACAGGCTAAGAATGGAAGTTGACATTATAAAAACACAGACTCAGTAAAAGAAACCAGAACTTCGGAGGACATTGAAACTATAAAATGTCTTTGCAATAGCATAAAACTGACTAAGGAAAGATCAGTAGAAGCAATGTTTGAACAGAGCGGACAGCTCAGGATGCTCTGATCAGAGAACACGCTGCTAAAGTTTGAACTGGATTTTGAGAAACAAGAGAAGGAAAAACTGAAAACCAAGGTCCAGTCACACCTTCACGAAATATGAATAGTTATTCATATTTCCCAGAGCAGCAAAAAAGATAAAGATATGTTTTATGAAAATCGCCTGTTGCAGGATGAAATTGACAGGCTAAGAATGGAAGTTGACATTATAAAAACACAGACTCAGGAAAAGAAACCAGAACTTCGGAGGACATTGAAACTATAAAATGTCTTTGCAATAGCATAAAACTGACTAAGGAAAGATCAGTAGAAGCAATGTCTGAACAGAGCGCACAGCTCAGGATGCTCTGATCAGAGAACACGCTGCTAAAGTATGAACTGGATTTTGAGATACAAGAGAAGGAAAAACTGAAAACCAAGGTCCAGTCACACCTTTACGAACTTTCTTCTGTTGTAAGTGATCTCCACCAAAGCCAGAAGTCACAAAAGGACTTGGAGTTTGCCTACCAGAAAGAAAGAGATGAGTGGTCTGTTGTAAAAGAAAATATGACATCTTACTCGAATATTCTCTTCCAAAAACTTGGTGAAGCTGAAAGAAAATTCAACAGCCTCGAAGTTGAGCTCTGTAACACAAAAGATATTCTCAGACAAAAGACTTTGGCTTTAGAAGGTGTGCAAAGAGATCTCAGCCAAGCAGTGTTTCAAAAGAAGGAAATAGAGCTAAAGTATCACAATGAACAACGTGAAATGAATAGGTACCTCGCCAAGGAGGAACTGGCAGAGGAGCGATTAGCTCAGCTGTGAAGCAGAAATACATTGCTTCAACAGCAACTCAGTCATGCTCAGGACAAAGTTGATAATAAAGAAAAAACGATGATTGATATCCAGACCCAATTTCAGGCCTCTGTAAAAGAACTTCAAGCTGAGAGTGAATGCCAAAGACTTCTGCTAGGAGCAAGAAATAAAGAGGGAAGATATTTCACAGTGTAGGATTTATCCCTGCCAGTCTCACTCACAAACCCAATTTCTTTTTGAGACTTTGGTAGGTTGTTAAATATTGCACATTCACCAGGGAATGATTCCCTGAACTAATTCTCCCATCTAAGTAACACTATACCAATTTAACAGGAAGATAAGAACTTGGTGTCTGTAGCAGACCCAAGATATTTTATGAAGTATATTCTAATATTCCAAACTATGAAACACTTCTGGTCCCCAGCATTTTGCATGATGGATACTGAAGCTGGAGTCTCAGAGACACGAAACCCCTTTCCAGTGTGACGTACTGATCTTGCACTTGACGGGTTCTCCTGGAGCTGCTCCATTTTGCCTGCTTGGTTTCGGATGATGACTTTCAACTTGAAATTTTCTTCTTCAAGCCTAAAATGTGTATTTGAAAATAAATATTATCACAACAAATTTTAAAGTTACCATGTAATTTCTGAATACACATCTGAAGTTATAATTACATAAAATTTTAAATATTTGAAAGTAGGTGATTTGGCCAACTACATCATTTTTGTAGCTGCATTGTGTGAATAACAGACAAATTTTAAGAATAATATATGAGAAATGTGCATTTCCAAAGAAATTAATGCTGAAATTATTGCTTAGCTTCACACAATGTACTCATTGTCGTAACTGACACAATCTCACACTTTGCTGCTGATTTGGTTATTTTCTGTGCCACGTTACACGTACTTTTTCATGCAGTCATCCCTTGTAGCACATCTTATGAGTGTTGTGCATTGACCCTGTGCTTCTTACAACTGCAACAAAATATTAAGAAAATACATATTTGGAAATAACTCCAATGTCTATCAATGGATGAATGGATGAACAAAATGTGTCATATATAAAATACTATTTTCAGATTTCGAATGCATCTGTAGACTAAGAACAAATAAAGTAGTAATACCAAGAGCAATGCAACAATTGCTACCAGTGACCCTTGAAAGTTTTTACCCACTTCAACAGATTAAGGTCTGCTAAACCCATTGTTAAACTTTCTAAGGTATCAGACCCTGGAATCAAGTTCAAATGTGCCCTCCAAGCTTCAAAAATTTGTTCTTTTAGTCTGGAGGCCTGTCCTCAAGGAGTCCAGATTTTTGGGTGTTTTCTCGAGAGGAGTGGACAGGGCCTGGACTGATGCTGGTCAGGGCTGATTCTGCATCATGGAAATAAGGAGAGGATGGTTGGCTGAGAGGGAACCACACAGGAGCAGTGGTGCCCTGAGGTGCATAGCGGCAGCCATTTTTGGTGACAATAGGGCTCACCCCTGGATATTCCAGAGTCACATCCCCTGTTTCTCTGGGCAACCAGAGGAGGCTGGGCATCTCAGGTGGCAAATACTGGCGGAACAGATCTGGGACAGAAATGCAGGCCCCAGGAATTTAGCCGGGACAGAAACAAATTCCGCAAAGTTGTTCTGGTCTGTCAGTAACCTCAACCAGGGGCGGGGCTGGAACCGAGTGAACAGCCCCAACCTCCATCAAGCGCCCAAGGTTCTCAGGCCTGACCTCCCACTGGCAGAAGTGGCAGAGAGCAGTGGCCTGTCTTAGGAGACATAGATCTCCCTGTGATTCAGGCAGGTGCAACCCCTTAGAGTGTCTGCTCTTTGGAGCCAACTGGGTCACAGTCCTGTGGGGTTATCAGTGACTGGGTGTGACAGAGATGCAAGGCGGGAAAGGAGGCATCAACCTTCCCAGACTAATCTATTTGCTGGGTGGGTCCTCCTGACCTCACAGAGCACCAAAGCAAGTCATATTTGACTTGAGTTCTCAGCAGTCCCCTGCGATCTAGTTGCCAGAGACCTTTTACACTCTCCCATCTGAGACAGGCGCTGACTGAGACAACTGATTTGGACCTTTTGAACTGAGACAATCACCTGAGGACTATCCAAGTGATACCCTGGGTGTGTGGATGTAGGAATGTTTGATTTTCCTTTTCCAATTGTTGCCTGTGGAGAGCAGGGTGAATTAATTGCTGGTATTTTTCCACAGCTGAGACTTCAACCCTGAGTAACTGTTTCACTAGAGTCGGACAGAGACCAGATGAAAACAAGACAGAGCCACTTAGCCCCACCACACCAAGTAAGTCCCCAGTATCTCAGGCGATAGCACTGTATGGGTCCTTAGCAAAGCTCCAGGGGAAAAGGTACAGATGCTAGTACCAGTGTTTGGACAAAGGGGTGGCTAATCACTACTCCTGGAGCACTGAACCCAACTTTACTTTATCTACTCATCTAGTCAAAAGGTGTAAAATAATCATGGAGCAGAATAAGCGGAAAAACTCTGGTAACATGAATAACCAGAGTAGATAGTTCCCCCCTCAAGGAAAGATATGGCAGATGTAACTGAAGACCCCATTCATAAACAGATGGCCAAGATGTCAGAAATCATATTCAGGATTTGGATTGCAAACAAGATTAATAGGATATAGGAAAAGTTGGAATTAGAAATTCGAGGAGCAATTCAAAGTTGAAATTAGAAATTCGAGGAGAAATTCAAAAGTTGTCTCAAGAATTCAAAGAATTTAAAGACAAAGCCACCAAAGATTTTGACACATTGAAGTAAGAATTTGCAGCCCTCCAAGATATAAAAAATACAGTAGAATCCCTCAATAAAAAAGTGGAGCAAGTAGAAGAAAGGATTACTGACATTGAAGACAAAGCTTTTGAATGCTCCCAAACTCTTAAAGATGTAGAGAAATGGAGAGCAAAAATGGATCATTCCCTCAGAGAGCTCCAGGATAATTTGAAGAAGGCTAATATCCGCCTCATTGGAATCCCTGAAAGCAATGAAGTGGCTTTGCAAGGCACAGAGCCTCATCTCTATGAAATTATGAAAGGAAATTTTCCAGACATGCCAAGAAATTCTGAAATTAGATAGCAGGACAATTTCAGAACCGCAGCATGACTCAACCCGAATAAGACATCCCCCAGGCACATCATGATTAACTTCACTAAAGTTAATATGAAGGGGAAAATTCTGAAAGGAGCCAGACATAAGAAAACCATGACCTACAAAGGGAAGAATATTAGAATGAATGAAGATCTCTGTGCTGAAACGTTTCAAGCTAGAAGATGGTGGCCATTGACATTTAATCTCCCACAACAAAATAACTTTCAATCCTGGATCCTGGATCTAGCTAAACTGAGTTTAATTTATGATGGAGAAAATAAATAATTTAATGACATTCACATGTTGACGAAATTTGTCATAACCAAACCAAGTCTTCAGGATATTCTCAGACCTAGCCTCCAAAATGACCAGCCCAATCCTCTACCACAAAAGTAAATTGACTCAGAAACTTTTGATCAAACTCCAACTTCCACAGTGGCAAAAGGATTAAAAATGTCTACTGGAATTTCTAAAAGCTCGATACCCAAAATTTTACCAGACTTATCAATATTCTACATTAATGTGAATGGCTTAAACTGTTCTCTAAAGAAGCACAGGTTGGCTGACTAGATAGAAAAAACTCAGGCCAGATATTTGCTGCATACAAGAATCTCATCTTACCTTAAAAGATAAATATAGACTCAGGGTGAAATGATGGTCTTCCATATTTCAGGCAAATGGAAATCAGAAAAAAAGCAGGTGTTGCAGTTCTATTTGCAGATACTATAGGCTTTAAACCAACAAAGGTAAGGAAGGATAGAATGGTCACCTCATTATTTGTTAAGGGTAATACTCAATATGATGAGATTTCAATTATTTCTATTTATGCACCCAACCGTAGTGAGCCTCAATTTATAAGACAAACTAACAGATATGAGCAACTTGATTTCCTCCAGCTCCATAATAGTCAGAGATTTTAACACTCCTTTGGCAATGTTGGATAGATCCTCCAATAAGAAGCTGAGCAAAGAAATTTCAGATGTAAACCTAACTATCCAAAATTTGTATTTAACTGACATCTACAGAACATTTCATCCCAACATAACTGAATACACATACTTCTCATCAGCCCACAGAACATACTCCAAAATCGATCGCATCTTAGTTCACAAGTCTAACCTCAGTAAATTTAAATGAATAGAAAGTATTCCTTGTATCTTCTCAGACCACCATGGAATAAATTTGAATTCAGTAACAACAGTAATCTGCATACTCATACAAAAACATAGAAGTTAAATAACCTTATGCTGAATGATAGTTGGGTCATAGATGAGATTAAGAAGAAAAATGCCAAATTTTTGGAACAAAACGAGAATGAAGACATGAATTATCAGAACCTCTGGGATACTACAAAGACATTCCGAAGGGGGAAATTTATAGCACTTGCAAAACTTCCTCAAGAGAACGGAAAGAAATGAAGTGAATAACTCAATGGGACATCTCAAGCAACTAGAAAAGTAAGAGCATTCCAACGCCAAACCCAGTAGAAGAAAAGAAATAACCAAAATTAGAGCAGAATTAAATGAAATTGAAGAAAAAGAATTATACAACAGATCAATAAACCAAAAAGTTGTTTTCTTGAAAAGGTCAACAAAATAGATAAACCTTTGGCTAACCTAACCAGAAAAAAAAAGAGTAAAATCTCTAATTTCATCAATCAGAAATGACAAAGACGAAATAACAACAGACTCCTCAGAAATTCAAAAAATCCTTAATGAATATTACAAGAACTTTATTCTCAGAAATATGAAAATCTGAAGAAAATTGACCACTGCTGGGAAGCATGTCACCTTCCAAGACTTATCCGGAATCAAGTGGAAATGCTGAACAGGTCTATGTCAAATTCTGAAATAGCATCAACCATACGAAATTTTCCTAAAAAGATTATCCCGGGACCAGGTGTCTTCACGTCAGAATTCTACCAAACCTTTACAGAGGAACTAGTACCTATATTACTCAACCTGTTCCAAAATATAGAAAAAGAAGTAATATTACCCAACACATTCTATGAAGCAAACATCACCCTGATCCCCAAACCAGGAAAAGACCCAACAAGAAAAGGAAATTATAGACCGATATCACTAATGAATATTGATGCTAAAATATTCAACAAGATCCTAACAAACGGAATCCAGCAACACATCAAACAAATTATACATCATGACCAAGTCGGTTTTATCCCAGGGTCTCAAGGCTGGTTCAATATACGTACATCTATAAATATAATTCAGCACATAAACTAATTAAAAAAAAAAAAAAGACCATACAATTCTCTCAATGGATGCAGGAAAAGCTTTTGATAATATCCAGCATCCCTTCATGATTAGAACACTTAAGAAAATTGGTATAGAAGAGACATTTCTTACACTGATACAGGCCATCTACAGCAACCCCACAGCCAATATCCTATTGAATGAAGTTAAATTGAAATCATTTCTGTTCAGATCAGGAACCAGGCAAGGTTGCCCATTGTCTCCACTGCTTTTTTACATTGTAATGGAAGTTTCAGCCATTGCAATTAGGAAAGAAAACGCGATCAAGGGTATCCATATATGGTCAGAAGAGATCAAACGTTCACTCTCCGCAGATGATATGATTGTATATCTGTAAAACACCAGGGATTCTACTAAAAAACTCTTAGAAGAGATCAAGGAATACGGGAGAGTCTCAGGTTACAAAATCAACATTCATAAATCGGTAGCCTTTATATATACCAACAATAGTCAAGCTGAAAAAAGCGGTTAAGGACTCTATTCATTCACAGTAGTGCCAACGAAGATGAAATATTTGGGAGTTTATCTAACAAAGGACGTGAAAGAACTCTATAAAGAGAACTATGAAACTAAAACAAAAGAAATAGATGAACATGTTAACAAATGGAAAAACATAGTATGGTCATGGCTGGAAAAAATCAGCATTGTTAAAATGTCCATACTACCCAAAGCAATATACAATTTTAATGCAATCCCTATTAAAGCACCACCGTTATACTTTAAAGATCTCGAAAAAACAATTCGTTTTACATGGAATCACAAAAAAACTTGAATAGCCAAGATATTACTTAGAAATAAGAACAAAGCAGAAGGAATCACGCTACCCGACCTCAGACTATACTGTAAATAGAAAGTGATACTGGCACAAAAACAGAGAGGTAGATGTATGGAACAGAATAGAGAACCAAGAGATGAACCCAACTACTCACCATTATTTGATCTTTGAAAAGCCAATTAAAAACATTCAGTGGGGAAATGATTTCCTATTTAACAAATGGTGCTGGGTGAACTGGTTGGCAACCTGTAGAAGACTGAAACTGGACCCACACCTTTCACCATTAACTAAGATAGACTCTCACTGGATTAAAGAGTTAAACTTCAGACATGAAACTATAAAAATAATAGAAGAAAGCACAGGGAAAACTCTTGAAGTAATCTGGGTGAATATTTTATGAGGAGGACCCCCCCTGGGCAATTGAAGCAGCTTCAAAAATACACTACTGGCAGCACAGCCAAGAACACAGTAAGTAAAGCAAGCAGACAGCCCTCAGAATGGGAGAAAATATTTGCAGGATATGTCTCTGACAGAGTTTTAATAACCAGAATCCACAGAGAATTCAAAAGTATTAGCTAGAAAAGAACAAGTAATCCCATCTCAGGCTGGGCAAGGGACTTGAACAGAAAATTCTCTGAAGAAGACAGGTGCACGGCCTATATACGTATGAAAAAATGATCATCATCCTTAATCATCAGAGAAATGAAAATCAAAACTACTTTGAGATATCATCTAACTCTAGAAAGATTAGCTTATATCACAAAATCCCAAGACCAGAGTTGTTGGCGTGGAAAAAAGGGAACACTTCTACACTGCTGGTGGGAATGCAAAGTAATACATTCCTTTTGGAAAGATGTTTGGAGAACACTTAGAGATCTAAAAATAGACCTGCCATTCAATCCTATAATTCCTCTACTAGGTATATACCCAGAAGACCTAAAATCACATTATAACAAAGATATTTGTACCAGCATGTTTACTGCAGCCCAATTCATAATTGCTAAGTCAGGGAAAAAGCCCAAGTGTCCATCGATCCATGAATGGATTAATCAATTTTGGTACATGTACACCACGGAATATTATGCAGCTTTAAAGAAAGATGGAGACTTTACCTCTTTCATGTTTACATGGATGGAGCTGGAACATATTCTTCTTAGTAAAGTATCTCAGGATTGGAAGAAAAAGTATCCAATGTACTCAGCCCTACTAGGAAACTATTTTATGGCTTTCATATGAAAGCTATAACCCAGTTATAACGTAAGGATATGGGGAAAAGGAAGGGGGAGGTGAGGGGTGTTGGGAGGATGGGTGAAAGGAAGGGTGATTGGTGGGAATACACCTATGATGCATCTTACAAGGGTACATGTAAAACTTACTAAATATAGAATATAAATTTCTTAACAGAATAACTAAGAAAATGCCAGGAAGGCTATTTTAACCAGTGTGATGACAGTATGTCAAATGGTATATAAAACCAGTGTACGGTGCCCCATGATTGCATTAATGTACACAGCTACGATTTAATAATAAAAAATAACATAAAATAAATGAAATAAATTTTTATACTTCAAGCCTTTAAAAGAAATTAAATAATTTTGTTTAAATAGGTTGATTGCTTGCAGATTATAGCTGCAAATAAATGGCTTGTTGCAAAATTAAAAAAAAATGTTTTTAGTAAAGTGAGAAATTAGAGAAAAATAGTTCAAAAGGGGGAAAAAAAAAAACAAAACAAAACTGTGGCCCATCTGTGTTAGATGTCAGCCTTATCTGCAATTCCAGCTCATAAAATGTCACATAGCTTTTTTACTAAACTGATCTGTTAAATGAGACTAGGAGACTGGCCAAAGAATATAGAATTATATACAGTAGTTATATTTGCTCTGAAGCCTTAAGACTCGACAAAGATTGTCTATTGGCTACACTGGAAAAATGTGTGCAGTATTAAACATTATCTGCTGTATCTATATAGATACCTCAGGAAAGATATGGAACCTGAATGAGAATTTCCCAGTAAATGTTATGACTGCACCATGGCCTTATAAGTGGGCCCACACCCAACTGATGTTCAGAAATATTCACTTGAATTGTCCAGAACTTTGGATGAGTTCTGTAGAAACTCTGAAAGCTAGATACTATCTTAAGAACTGTGCTAAGTCTGTAAATAGGAATAGTAATGTTCTCATTGTGTAAACGTTAGCCTTGAAATCCAGAACTTGCAGATATTTGTAAGTTACTGGTAAATGGTTTCATTCTCTTACATTGACCCCAACCTTGACTTCATCCCTGTCAGGGTAAGGAAGACAGAAAGCCAGAAACATATGCAAAGTGGCTGAGGTCATGCAGAAGCCAGATGAAAGTACTGAGAATTTCTGTGAAAGACTGTGTGAAATATACAGACTGGACAAACCATTGTATGATGTTCCTACAGAGGGTGAAAACAGACCAATTGAGTAGAAATCCATAAAACCAAAAGACTTTAAGAGGGTATAGGAAAAACTGGAGGCAGGCCCTGGTACCAGACTTCCCTGACATGGCTAAGCCTTTTGAACTATAGGTATCAGTAAGAAATAGAACAGCTAGGGAGTGTTCACCCAGAATGTAGCATCCTAGGCAGGACCAGTTGCTTATCTCTCTAAGCAACTTGGCAGGGTCTTGAAAGGATGGCCCCCATGCCTAATAACACTTGAAGTCACTCTCATGCTGGTGCAAGAGGCTGATAAGTTGACTTTGGGACAAAACTTAAGAGTCTGGGTATCACACGCAGTGGTCACTCTTAAGAACACCAAGGAGTATCACTGGTTGACCAACTCATGCCTCACTGAATAGCAAAGCTTACTGTGTTGGCTTACCAAGGTTGGTTATATAGGTTGCATGCATGAGGCCATGCACTTAGGACAGAGGCAAAAGAAAATTATGAGGCTTCTGAAGAGATACTTTTACATTCTCCTGTCGGCCACCCTTGCCAAGAAAGTCAGCCATCATTGTGTGGCATGCAACCAACACAATGCTAGACAGGGACTGTCCCTGACACCTGAAATTCAGTAAAACAGGGAAGCCCCTTTTAAAGACATGCAAATGGACTACACTGACTTGTCCAGATATAAAGGAAATAAGTGCTTACTAGTTCTGGTCTGCACATACTTAGAACAGGTGGAAGCCTTCCCCACCAGGACGAAGAAGACTCCCGAAGTAACAAAAATGTTACCCAGAGAAATCATCCCACAATTTAGGTTAACCACTCTGCTTTAAATTTGACAATGAACTAGCCTTCATAACAGAAATAATGCAAGTGATAGCTAAAGCTTTAAATATAACCTAGAACTATATGTGACATGTAGGCCTCAAGCTTGGGCAGGATGGAGTGCATGAACAGGGCCATAAGAGCAGGAATCAGTAAACTCTGCCAGGAAACAAAGCTTAATTGGATACAGGGCTTACCGCTGACCTTATTCAAATAGGCCTCCATCAATCCTCTGCAATTTAGCATGGACTTCTAAAAAAACTGGAAGATACTGAATCGAATAGGCACGTTAGAAGCTCTAGGAAGAGTAGCAAGGAAGATCTCCACTTGGGTATATAACGGAACTTGGGTTCTGTTTAATCTTTTTGTGTCTGTACATCCTTTCTCTCTGGGAGATCAAGGGGATCAAGTCTAGGTCAAGTATGAGAACCCAGTCCACCTCAAACCAAGGTAGAAGGGACTCTACACCATCATCCTGAGCACACGCATGGCAGTGAAGATGGAAGGGATCCTTGCCTGGATTCCTCACAGCTGGATGGATGATGGGAAGCAAAGGTAAATTTTAAGACAGTCAACATGGCCTGCTCTTGCCACATACTTGGAGTTGGCTGATCAATGCATGGCTGAAGCCTAAGGAAACTCCTTGCAGGACTTGTCTTAAGTGAACTTTGGACTTTGGGAAAAGGGGAGGAGGAACGTGATCAGTGCACCCACACCACTGAGCTAGGACAAAGGGTGACTCCTTTATAGCTTTTATAAGTGCAAAAACACCCAGAAGACAACTTGCACTCATAATCAGATACAGTACTCAATAGGTAATACAGGGCCAAGTAAAAACCCATATGTATATTAGCCCCCCTCCCCAACCACAGTACAATTAAGGCCTGAATAGAGAACCTGAGAGAAGTCACAGTTCCTAAGATCTATATACTTGTCCAGACCAGGGAAATAGGAAAGCCCAGTCAGGTGACTCTAATGTTTGATGCCTGCAGTACCATGCAAAGGTGCTGTAGAAGAAGGAGTGAGATAATTCCCAGTCCTGGTTCCAAAGTTTATTTCATTAAAACCCTGGGTGCCTATTTTAGTCACCAGCCTAACCTGACCAGTTACTTTCCTCCTATTAGAACGTCTCATAGGACCATATATCCTCAAGTAGATAATAAATTTCATTAAACAACAAATAAGCCACAGTAAAATTCATAATAATAAGAACTTGGTACAGGCAAATTCCTGCACAAGATCAATCAACGATTTGACTGGGCATAAGACCAGTGGGGAAAATGAAAGGCCAAGTGGACCCCAATTTGCACTGTCTTTCCTCCTCCCTTTCAGCACCCCCTTCAGCACATAGGCCTTGCAGAAATGGGCTGTTAAGCAAACATATCTTGTGGAGGCAGGAGATTAGCCCAGAGTTACAATAGACCCTTGTAAAACCACATTCCTATCCTCAGTTCCCCTGGTAACTAACCAACCCCCCGAACCGCAAATGAAAGAAAGGTATAAAAACTCTCTTCTTTCATCATGCAGGTGCCAAGAATTTTCAGGTGTGAACCCTCACCCCATACTCCATTCGAACAGTGTGCTGGTGTTTTCCCTATAATTACACTTGAGTTGGGTACAACAATTACAGGGACCATAAGTTCATGTGCAGCACACTGTTTTAAATTGCACATGAACTTTATGGCCGCTCTGTATATATTATTTACTTCCTCCCACATGAGAATGACAGTATTTGAGACAGTTGTATGTTTTACTCTTCTGAGTACACAGATGAAAAATGACTATTTGGGATCCTGGAAAAGGTGGATCCTAGGGGGTCTGCAAAAGTCAAATGGTTTACAATGATTAAATACCTTTTAGTTGTTCTGCCACATCAAAATCAGTACTTACTAGCAAGGTGAATCATTTTTCTGCACTCCAGTAAAGGTTTCAGATAGATATATACCACGCTGATATAAAATGCTGTTGATGCCAAATGCTGAAACAAAAACAAATGTTATAGAAAATCCATTGTCACTTTTTTACTCCAGAAAATAAAATATTTTTGGATATGGTTAAGGTTTCATCAATGCTGTAAAGTTGTAAATGACTAAACACACGTTTGTGTGTTTTGCTGAAAGCAGAGTAAGTACAAGCTGGATTTTAAAATCCTTAAACTCTTGCTTGTAAGCAAAAAACTGCCTGCAATTATGTGGCAATAAAAGAAAAATCCCAAAGTGCATTAACCAGCACCAAATTTCACCTCAGTGTAAAAAGTGGGTCATTAGGAAATGCTTGTTTTGTTTGTATTAAGATGAAGCAGCAGGATGTTACTTTCATGACAAGTCCAAATTCAGATTTTGTGGTGAGAGGACATCAAAGAAGGGTTTTGCATCCCACGTGTCACCTGATTAATCCAGGCTCCAGGCAAGCCTTTCCCTCTCTCCTTAGCTGTCACAAATCCTGCCTGGTTCTCCAAGAACCTACAGCTAGTCCGGTGGAGAACAGGGCTTCCCAAAGTCCTGCACACAGCCAGCAGCCTCAGAATCACCTGCAGCGGGGTCAAGGTAAAAACACACCTCGCCCTGAGGGACACAGTCACAGTCTTGGAAGTAGGGGAGGGAGAGTTGGCACTTTAAAGAAATGCTCTGGAGACGCTACTCCCCAGGTAGGCCTGGCAGCACCAACCGCTAAGGGCGGCTCCATCTTCAGCAGCGGGTCGAGAGGAGACGGGGGCAGCGCCTCTTCCCGGTCAGCGCTGAAGGTGGAGGCTACACGGTCAGGGCGTCCCCAGTTTGAGGACCAAGCCGTGGGCCTGCAGGGCCACCTGGATGCACGCGCTTCTCCCGTAGGCAGCCTGCGTGAGGGTGTGCTAAAGACTGCGGCCACGACTTGGACGCTGGAGGTAGAGATGCTGAGATGTCGCCCAGCCGGGAGGAAGCACCACCGCGGGCAGCGCCTCCTGCTCGCCACGCCCCCCGCCCCCCTCACCAACAGCCAGGCAGAACTGCGCGGATCTCACGCAGGCAGCGCCTCCCGCCCGCCAGGGCCTCCCGCGCGCCACGGCCCCGGTCCCCCGCACCAACCGCCAGGCAGAACCGCGAGGATCGGAAGCAGGCAGCGCCTCCCGCCCGCCAGGGCCTCCCGCGCGCCACGCCCCCCGCCCGCTGCGCCAACCGGCAGGAAGATCTCCTCGGATCACTTCAACCGTAACTGCGCAGCCTGCCCGCCAACCTCCCGCTCCCGCAGAGCAGCCGGTTCGTGCGTGCACGCTTAGTTGGCTGCTGGGGGACCACGCTCTTCCCTGTTTGGGTGCTCAGGTGGGTTTCTGTCGCTGGGGTTTTAGTGGTGGCGGAAAAAAGGAGACAAACCGTCCCGGTTTAAGTGGTGGCTCCCTAGGCCTGTGGACTGGGCGACAAGGAGCAGGATTTCAGTGAAAGTGACAGTTAATGATTTAGGTGGACAATCTTATAATGAAACGGAAGTCCAGAGGGGCTGGATAGTTTAGTCTAAGAGTCAATATCTAGTTAGTTGAATTTTTAGTGGAGAATCTAGGATTCCTGATTTAACTTCTATTATATCTTTTTGAAAACATGATGAAAAAGTGCTGTTTTTTAAAGAGTAACTTGAAAACAATTCACAGAAAATTAGGGTAAGGATTTTTAGCCAATAATCTGTTCACATGTCCAAAAAAAATGGCAGCACTTACATAATTTTATCTCAATACATTTTTTACAATTAGTATATGCATAATATGCTTTAGTTCAAGATAAAATCAAGGAAAAATGAATTTCGGAGTGTCTAAGGTAGTCACGTGTAGAATACTTCAGAATGAAAGGAGGAATCATAGCATTAACAAGTTACAGAATTGCTATCCTTTTATATGTACACACACATGTACTGAAAACATATATACTGGTTGAGCATCCCTAATCCAAAAACCTGAAATGCTATAAAATAGGAAATTTGGGGGCACTGATATGACCCTCAAAGGAAATGCACATTGGAGCATTTCAGATTTCAGATGCTGAACAACAGGTAAGTATATGTATAATATAAATATTCCAAAATCTGCAAGAATCCAAAGCCTGAACCACTTTTGGTCCCAAGGCTTTTGGATAAGGGATACTCATCCTATATGAGAATATATATTTTTTAAAAGCATTTAATTTTCATATTCTCTGAAAAGGAAAACATTTTAGATAAGTAAATTATTCTCATAGCTTTCTGAGAGTTTTCCATCAAATTGCCAGCATGTTAAATACTTTATTCTAAATTTCAGAAAACAATAGAGGATATTTAGGATCATTTTAATAAGACATTCACCTACCACATTTTGAAATGTCTTTGTGCACATCAGCTATTTATAATTACATCAGTTCAGGGAACTTGCTTTTTTTTTTTTTTTTTGTAGATTTTGGCCGTGGCTGGGTTTGAACCTGCCACCTCTGGCATATGGGGCCGGCGCCCCACTCATTTGAGCCAAAGGTACCACCTGGGTACTTGCTTTTTTAACAAAAGCAATTTTTGTCATAAAAGTTAGGATTATTTGTTATAGGACGTACTTATAAATATAACTATTATTTTTCATTTTGTATGAAGGACAAGACTTTAATCTGTAATTTCTATTCTGTTTATTTACGGGTTTTTTAGAGAACTAATATTTACATTTTTCCATGTGCTTCACAAACTGTATAATGTACATCCCTTTAAGTCCCATCTTCCCTCCCACATACTTTTCTCCTAATATCTCTTTGATTTTTGGTTCTCATACTCAAAAACATAACCCAGCAATGATGAATAATGACATTAATAAGCAATGGTTTAATAAAGTCAACAATATATCTGCATGTTGACAGATTCATAGTTTTTAATGATCTAGTTGTATACATAGGATATCAAGATTTTACCTTTAGTGAAAATTAATCACTAATTAATTAGTGATGTATTATGGAAGACATCACTAATTCCATATGTTGTTGTAATGAAAATATGTATGTAGTTTCTTTTCAGAAAGCATTACCATGTTTTATTATTGACATTTTATTATATCGTTTATTATGTTAGTGATATGTAGTCACTTAGTAGTCTTTTCATAGTTCTATCATTAACTAGTACCTCCAGGTCTAATATAAATGGTATATCATAATTTATTCATATCTTCAGGCAATATATGCATATTGAAGGAATAGAATATGCAGTATGTGGAATATATATTACATAGACTATATATTATAGGGAGTGTGTGTGTGTGTGTGTGTGTGTGTAGACAGGGTTCTATAGTCAATTGCATTTCACAGCACAATATGTATTAAAATATATTTGAAACTCAAAACAGCTCAGAATAATTTCACATATGGAAACTGCCAACTCAAAATCTTTATGATGAATTAAGAAACAATGGTCCTACTAAACTTAAAAGTTAAGTTTAGTGAGTTAAATCATTTTATAATTACATATTAAATTTGATCAGCTATTTTATGCCATACTAGCTTTTCAGTTCACTGCTTCTAAATATTTGTATGTGGGATTATTTTTATTATTGCTTAATATGTAAATTTTCATGAGTTAGTTTTTTTAAATCTACCAACTAATAATAAAACTAAAATGTTTCAGTATGTAGAAAAATATTTTTAAGGAGTTCTGTACATAAAACAAAAAGATCATAAATTTGAGTCTTTCACAAAAGTATTTGTCAAACCAATTTTACAAAACATTTATGGGAAGGAAAATCTTTCTGAAAACATGAAAAAATCTATCATATGCATTTATATGTTTGTATTTAGATGAAATTGGTCTTTTTCAACTAGGACTTGTAACTGGCCTTATGTTTATAGCTTGTTCGAACAATACACGAGTCAAGCCATATTTATCAGGTTAAAAATCACTCATGCACATTAATTTCATAATTTGTGCTGGAATTTTCAACTGACAAATTAAATGACAGTGATTTTTATTCTTGAATAATGGACATAACCCTTTTGCCATCACTCAACAACAAAAAAGGCTTATTGAACTCCAGAGGTTTCATAACAGCTCACTGTAACATTAGGCTCAAGTGATCCTCCTGCTGCAGCATCCCAAGTAGCTGGGACTACAGGAAACTGCCACAGCACCCGGCTAGTGTTGTTGTTGTTGTTGTTTTAGGGAAGATGGAATCTCACTCTCGCTCAGGCTATTCTAATACCCTTGAGCTCCAGTGAACTACCACCTTGGCCTCCTAGTGTGTTATCCCAGAGGATAACATGTGAGTCACCTTGCCCAGCTAGAAATAATAAGATTCTTAGTCTCTGTTGAAATCCTAAGGAATTATAATATTTAATTCAAAAGGCAACCAAAAATACTACTGTAGCACAGAAGATGAAATTGTTAGAGACTTAGGATATTATGTGTCTCCATTCCTGGGCTGTCTGCCTGCCTGTCTTAGGAGAAAGATCAGGGTTGTCGGAGAGGCAGGTCATAGGTCTACCTATACACCAAGCACACTTGCCTGTGATTCCGGGAGATGGAAATGTGGAGGAAGGCTTTTTGAAGGACTCTGGAAATGTGAATGTACCTTTCTCTTCTATACAGAAGCATGGACAATGAGAAGTTAACCACATCTGCAACAGGCTGAGAAGTATAAACATTTGTTTTTGAATTAATGGTCATACTATACCGTAAACCCATCTTCTACTGTCCCAAATTCTTGTTTTGAATATGAGTTTTTAATTTTGAAATTACAACTGCACAGATTTTATATAAAAAATAGTTGTAGATGTATTTGCATTTTAGTATTACTGTTTACTATTTCTCTGAAAGGAATTTTTTCTTTTCTTAGGCCTGCAAAGAAAACATCTCATGAAAAGAACAAGGTAGACATTATTCTTAGTAAAACATCACAAGAACGGAGAAGCATGAATCCTATGTACTCAATTTTGATATGAGGACAATTAATGACAATTAAGGTTATGGGGTGGGGAAGCAGAAAGAGGGACGGAGGGAGGGGGTGGGGCCTTAGTGTGTGTCACACTTTATGGGGGCAAGACATGATTGCAAGAGGGACTTTACCTAACAATTGCAATCAGTGTAACCTGGCTTATTGTACCCTCAATGAATCCCCAACAATAAAAAAAAAAAGAACAAGGTATTATTTAAACAACAAATTATCAGAAATTTTACTGTAAAAATAAAGTATAAAATATAAAGTAATAAAATAGAGAATCTTTCTTTTTGAAGAAATTTTCTTTGAAAAAAATATTAAGGAATAGTAATCATAAATAGCCATTTTACGAAATCAGTTATTTGAAGAAGTACCTCTGTGTGCTCATACAAAAAAATGGGCAATTACCAATTTTCTACCTTTAGCCTATGCTATAATTATTTGAAGGATATTTTGAAATGATGTCACTTATTTCACAGGGAAAAACTCAACTACATTCCCAGGATCACCTTGCAGACTTGAATTGGTCATCTGAAATGGCCTCAGAGGATCAGGTGTTGCCTGCCTTTAATCCCAAGACTTGTGCTTTGCTCATTGAACAACTTGCAATGCATTGTAAAGGTAGGACCCGTCCACAGCCTTTTCATGTATCTGATAGTAGTGCGTGCACACTTTGCTTAGCACTTCCACAGAGCACTGACACGTTAGAATGACGTTCATCTCACAAATATACTTCACTTTAAAACAGAATGAGAACTACAGTGTATGTTGCACACTCTTGGCCAAGGAGCTGAGATGATTCCACTGTGCTTTTCTCACTGTAAGTGGCACTTACAGTCTTCTACTAAACTCCCCATTCCTCCTATGCCTTTCCCCACAGTCAGTTTGCCTTCGTGTCCCACCTGGAATACTGCAGTCCCCTAAGAAATGTTTTCCCTGCTACCTACCTCCTAAAACCATGGTCTCCTGTGCATCATATCCTATACTTCTTTTTTTATTATTATTAAGTCATATACACAAAGATCGTGAATGCATTTATGCATATGTGGGGCACAATGTGTTGATTACAATTTGACATGCTTACATCAAATTAATTGATAGAGCCTTCACCTCACTTACTCGATTATTGTGTTAAGACATTTATGTTCTACACTTGATATATTTGACATATGGATATATGCTCCATAGGTGTCCTCCCGCTGTTTACCCTCCCTCTATCAACCACCACCCCTTCACAATCCATTTCTTTGCTTCATTCTGGGCTATAGTTGTGTTCCATCTTTCATAAGAAAGTGTGAGTAAATAGAAGTTGATTTTTCAGAAGTACTGAGTACATTGGATACTTTTTCCTCCATCCTTGAGATACTTTACTCAGAAGAATATGTTCCAGGTTCCTCCATGTAAACATAAAAGAGGTAAAGTCTTCATCTTTTTTAAGGCTGCATAGTATTCCATGGTATACATATACCACAATTTATTAATCCATTCATGGGTCGATGGGCACTAGGGCTTTTTCCACGACTTTGCTATCACAAATTGAGCTGCAATGAATGATATGGTGCAAATATCTTTTTTGCAAAGTGATGTTTGTTCTTTTGGATATATTTTTAGTAAAGGAATTGCAGGATCCAACAGCAGGTCAATCTTCAGATACCCGAGTGTTCTCCAAACTTCTTTCCAAAAAGAACGTATTAGCTTGCATTCCCAACAGCAGTGCAGAAGTGTTCCCTTTTCTCCACATCCTCGCCAACATCTATAGTTTTGGGATTTTGTTATGTGGGCCACTCTTACTGGAGTTAGATGACATCTCAAAGTGGTTTTGATTTGCATTTCTCTGATGATTAAAGATGATGAGAATTTTTTCAAGTCTGTAGACCATGCACCTGTCTTCTTCAGAGAAGCTTCTGTTCAGGTCTCTCGCTGGTTCTTTTATTGTTAATAAGTTTGAGTTCTCTGTGGATTCTAGTTATCAGAGCTTTTTTCGAAACATAACCAGTCAGGAACCAGACATATTTTGAAATTTTGGAAATGGTGACTGCCCCAGGCACCTTTTCGCACAGGCCAAGTGCGGTGATTTGAATCTCACCTTCAGGCAGCCCTCCTGCACCTAAAGCAGGTTCAGGATACCCCACACTTCAGGGGAACTGTTGCAGGGAGAATTTGTGAAACCTGCCTCTGAAGACATTTTTGAGATGGGTGGAATCAACAACTTGGCGGGGTCTAAGCACCAAGTAGTTAGCCAGGCAACCACCCCAAACAGTGTAAACCATAGCCTATATTTATAAAAATTCTGATCTGATCTTGTTTCCCCTTTCCTTAAAACCCAGAGCTACTACTGAGAAAGTTAAAGATCTCAGTGCTCTAGCTTTATCCTGCTTCACATCATGCCCTTCTCTCTGTGCCCCAGCCACTGTCTTAGGTGTTTGCTCCCGCCAGCAGTAGCTTTCACAAGGTGTAACTGACACTTGGTAAACTGCACACAAATAAAATGTCCAATTTCACTGGGGTTAGGGGAGACCTCATTTTGGTTTTGATTTTCATTTTCCTGATGATGGGGAGACTTTCAGCATTTTATCATATGTTTATAAGTCTTTAGTTTGTCTTTCAAAAAGCTTCTATTCTTACCTTTTGCATACTTTTTTAAAGAGTGGTTTAATTTTTCTTGCTGATTTTATTTCTTTATATATTCTGGTTATTAGTCCTTTGTCCTAGTATAGCATATGCAAAAATTTTCTCCCATTTTGTGGGTCTTCTGTTCACTCTATTGATTATTTCCTTGGCTTTTAACTTAATCAAGTCCCTTCGGTTAATACTTTTTTTATCACTGTGATTGCCTGTGGTTTTGTTTTTTATGATTTTTTTGAAGACAGAGTCTGTAACTCTAGGTAGAATGCCATGGTGTCACAGCTCACAGCAACCTCAAACTCTTGGGCTCAAGTGATCCTCTTGCCTCAGCCTCCCGAGTAGCTGGGACTACAGGTGCCCGCCACAACACCCAGCTAGTTTTAGAGGTGGAGTCTCACTCTCCTGAGCTCAGGCAAGCTACCAGTCTCAGCCTCCCAGACTGCTAGGATTTCAGGCATGAGCTCTGCCCAGCCATCTTTGGGATCTTTTTCATGAAGTTTTGCCTAGGCCAATATATAGAAAAGCTTTTCAACATTTTATTCCAGAATTCTTACAGTTTCACGTCTTAGGTTTAAGTCTGTTATCCATGATGAAAGAATTTTTGTGAGTGATGAGACGTGCTGATCCTGATTCAGTCTTCTGCGTGTGGCTATTCAGTTTTCCCAGCACCATTCTTTGAAGAGAGATTCTTTTACCCAGTGTGTGTTTTTATTTGTTTTATTAAAGATGTGTTGCACATATGAGAATAGTTTTATCTCTGGGTTCTCTTTTCTTATCCATAGGTCTGTGTTTCTGTTTTTGTGCCATTACCACGCTATTCTCTTTATTACATAGCCTTGTGGCAAAGTTTGAATTCTCATAAACTGGTGCCTTCTGATTTGTTCTTATTGCTTAAAGTTGCTTTGGCTATTCAGAGTCTTTTCTGTTTTTTTTTTTTTTTATGAAGCTTAGGACTATTTTGGAGATTTCTGTGAAAAAATAATGTTGGTATTTTAATGGGGATGACCTTGCATCTATAGATTACTTTGGGTGATATCCCAGAATGGTTTTGATTTGCATTAGGGATGATTATGGATGAATAGGAATGATGGGCATTTTTCCTGTGTTTGTTGGCCATTTGTGTAAATATGAAAAAATAGTTTTTTTGTTTCATATGGAAGCAGAAAAATATCCAAGTAGCCAATACAATTTCTAGAAATAAAAACAAATCTAAAGGCATCACACTACCAGACTTCAGGCTATACTCCAAGTCTGTAGTGATCAAGATAGGCAGGTACTTGAACAAATATAGAGATGTAGAACTATGGAACAGAATAGAGGGGCAAGACATGAACCTAGCCATATATTGTCATCTGACATTGATTGTATTTCATTTTTTTGATGAAGTGGTAAATGATATATTTTTAAATTTTGATTTGATGGTTTATTGCTAGTATATACAAGTACAGTGGATATCTGCATGTTGGTTTTTTAACTGAAACTTCTAGTAGCTTGTTTGTTAGCTTCGGTGAGATTTCCTACATAGACCAAACCTTTTCTTCTTCCACTACTCTCTTACTAAAGGCAGTAAATTTTCAGACCTGTGTCAAGGCAGTCCCTGCTGCAGCTAATCAGCTCTGCCATTGTAGTGTGAGAGCAGCCAGGGACGCTGCCTGCGTCAGTGAACAGAGCTAGGTTCCAGGAAAACTGTATTGACAGAAACAGGAGAAGGAGTTTACCCACCCCTATTATGGGATCTTGGTTGCAAATAAAGACGGTTTTACTTCTACTTCTTCCTTTCTAGCTGGATACATTTTCTTTCTTTCTCTTGCCTCACTGCGCTGGCTGGAATCTGCACTACAACGCTGCATTCCAACGGTGAAAGCAGACGCTCCTGTGTTGCTCCTGGCCTTGCGGAAAGGATTCCGATTTCCTTTATAATGTCTGCCAGCTGTAGGGTTATTAGAGGTGCTTTTTCCATGCTGAAGAAGTTCCCTTGTATTCTTCCTTTGCTGAGAGTGTTCTTTCATCAGGATTTTCTCAAATGCCTGCAACTACTGAGTCAATTACATGATTCTTTTCTGTCGGTTTGTAATGTGGTGAATAATAGGGCTTTGTGATTAGTAAATCAACCTGTGTTCCTGGTTGATAAGCCCATTTACTTATAATGTATTCTTCTTTTAAGGTATCATTGGATTTGATGTGGAAATTTTTGTTTAGAGTTTTTTAAATTTTTATTAAAACATAGCTGTGTACATTAATGCAATAATGAGGTACAATGTGCTGGTTTTATATACAATTTGAAATACTTTAATCAGAATGGTTAACATAGCCTTCAGCACACTTTCTTAGTGTGTTAAGACTCTACACTTAGTATATTTGACATGTACCCTGTAAAATGTACCATAGGTGTGGTCCCACCAATTACCCTCCCTCCAATCTTCCTCCCCCTCCCCTCCCCCTCCTCTTTCCCCTTCATCTTGGGCTGCAGTTGGGTTATAGCTTTCATATGGAAGTGTGGGTGCTTATAAATTGGTTTTATAGTAGGACTGAGTACACTGGATAGCTTTTCTTCCATTCTAAAGATACTTTGCTAAGAAGAATATGTTCCAGCTCCATCGATGTAAACATGAAAGAGGTAAAGCCTCCATCTTTTTTTAAGGCTGAATTATATTCCATGGTGTATTCCAGAATTTATCAACCCATTCGTGGATCAATGGGCACTTGGGCTTCTTCCGTCACTTAGCAATCATGAATTTGGCTGCAAAAAACATTCTGCTGCAAATATCTTTGTTATAGTGATTTTTGCTCTTCTAGATATACACCTAGGAGAGAAATTGAAGGATCAAATGGCAGGTCTATTTTTAGATCCCTAAGAGATCTCCAAACTTCTTTCCAAAAGGAACGTATTCGTTTGCATTCCCACCAACAGTTATGAAGTATTCCCTTTTCTCCACATCCACACCAACATTTATGGTTTTGGGATTTTGTGATGTGGGCTAATCTTACTGGAGTTAGATGATATCTCAAAGTGGTTTTGATTTGCATTTCTCTGATGATAAGGATGATGAGCACTTTTTCGTGTGACTGTAGGCCATGCCCGTCTTCTTCGGAGAAGTTTTTATTCAACTCTATTGCCCACAGTGACATGGGATCCCTTTTTCTTTTCTTGCTAATACATTTGAGTTCTCTGTGGATTCTGGTTATCAAACCTTTGTCAGACACATAACCTACAATTATCTTCTCCCATTCTGAAGGCTATCTGCTTGCTTTATATTCTGTGTTCTTGGCTGTGCAGAAGATTTTTAGGTTGATCAGTTCCCAGTAATGTTTTTCTGGTGTTGCTTCAATTGCCTGGGGGGTTGTTTCTCATGAAATATTCTTCCAGGCTGATTTCTTCAAGTATTTTATCTGCACTTTCTTCTGGTATTTTTATATTTTCATGTCCTAAGTTTAAATCTCTTATCCAGTGAGAATCTATCTTGGTTAATGGTTAAAGGTGTGGGTCCAGTTTCATTCTTCTACAGGTTGCCAGCCAGTTCACCCAGCACCATTTGTAAAATATGGAGTCTTTTCCCCCAATGAATATTTTTGATTGCCTTGTCAAAGATCAAATGATGGTTAGTAGCTGGGTTCATCTCTTGGTCCTCTCTTCTGTTCCATTCATCTGACTCTCTGTTTTTGTGCCTTTTTGAGGCATTTTTGATCACTATAATTTTATAGTATAGTTTGAGTTCTGGTAGCATGATTCCTCCTGATTGTTTTTATTTCTCAGTAATGTCTTGGCTAATCAAAGTTTTTTGTGATTCCATATAAAACTAAGTATTGTTTTTCTGAGGTCTTTAAAGTATGACAGTGGAGTTTTAATAGTGATTGCATTGAAATTGGTTCACAGCCAAACCAAGCGGGAGGTACAAAGGTTTTCCACAGGCCTGCTGTCCTCACACATGCACAGCCATCCCACTAGCAGCACCCCTCACCGGAGCAGTGCGGCCTACCCTGCAGCATCACAGTCACCGAAAGTCTGTAGTTCACCTTGAAGTTCACTCTTGATCCTGCGCATACCATGTGTTTGGTCAAAGCATATTTATACCTATCCATTGTTGTGGTATCATGCATTCTTTTCACTGCCCTAAAAATCCCCTGTACTCCACTGTTTATCCCTTCCTCTCCCCTCCAGCTCCTGACAAACATTAATTTTTGTTACTGTTACCCATAGTTTTGCCTTTATCAGAAATGTCCTGTCATTGAGATCAAAGCAGATGTAGTCTTTTCAGATTTTTTTTTTCACTTGTTAACTTGCATTTAAAGTTCCTTATGTCTTTTCATGACTCGACAGCTTATTTCTGGTCAGCACTGAGTAATGTCCCACCGTGTGGCTGCACCAGAGGCTTCCATCCACCAATTGGTGATATCTTGGTTGCTTCCATAATGCTTGGATTTTTATGTGTATGCTCATGAGGAGATGTCTTTTTGTAATGTCATTGCCTTGTTTTGATTCAGGGTAATGCTAGCATTGTAGAAAGAATTGGGATGTAGTCCTCTTTATTTTAGGGGAAGAATTTGTGTGAAATTGTATCTTTTTTTCTAGGATGTTTGGTGCAAATCCCCACCATAGCTTTTCTTCTTTTATTTTCATATTTTTGTTTTTAATTTTTTCTTCTCTTCTTTTCTTCCTACTGTGTTTGGATTAGTCAAGTAAATATTTATAATTTAGGTTTGTATTTCTCTTTTTTGGCTGACTAGCTATACCTCCTTATTTTACTATCTTAGTGGTTGTCTTAGGGTTTCCAGTATATGATTCTGACTGAATCACAGTCCGCCTTTAGAGACTAGTATATCACGTCATATAGGCAATAAGAAAATGATGACAGTGTACTTTCATTTCCCCCCTGGCCAGATCCTTTAGGAATATACGGGATTATGCTTTCATTAAGTTTAGAAATTTTTGGCCAATTTTTTCAGCAAATTTTTGCTAGTTTCCCACCTCTTTGGGGGGGGGTTTATATATGAGATGCTTTAAGTTTTCTTGTAATTCACAGATGTTTCACATTTATGAGTGTTTTCTTTTGTGATCTCGTAACTGTGTATTTCTATCAAGTGCAGTTTTTATCTCTCACAGCATAATGTGAATCTCTCTAAGGGTAATTTTGTTTTCAAAAAGTCTTCCATTTCTCTACTTGTCTTCTGGCACTTTTTATTTAGATAGAGTTGAGTTACTTTAAACAGCTTGCTCCTTTCTGGTCTTGCTTTTATGATTTGAACTACTAATAATCCCCCACTCCTTAAGCAAGACCTTTCTAATGACTTGTGAAGTCCAGTTTTTTCCTCACATTTTGGATAGTTTCTTCCCTTGGTCTCAGATAGTTTCTTAGCATACAAGCACTGTTTATTCCTCTGTTAAGTACCTGAGTGGATCTTTGCATATCAACAAGCTTGTCTGTTCATTTGTTTTTCCCTGTCCTCCTCTCTCCCCTCCATGGTTCTTTCTTGGGATCTCTAATTTGGTTTTACCAGACTCTCAGCTTTATCGCTGCAACCCAGGGAGTCTGGTAAACTCCAACTCAGTTTTTCCACCTTGTGTAACGGCCTGGAAATTCTGTCAGGGTAGAAAAAAGGGACAGAGGGAGTTCCTCATGTTTATTTTGTTTCCTGTTTCCATTCATTGTTTCATTAATCATTGTTCAGGGATCGATCTTTTCCTTGCCTCAACTCAACTATCTTGAAAATCATTGTTTAATGTATTTTATCTGTTTTTGTTTTGGTTGTTTCAGGTAAGAAGGAAATCAGTACCTGTTGCTCCCCTTTGGCTGTACGCAGATGGCAGCAGAGCTGCAGTGCCTGCTGCCCACTGGCTGGAATGCATCTCTCCCCCTGGGCTTAACTGATTTCTTCTCAGCTTCATTTCCCAGTGTAGCCATCTCCTCCTCAAAGAAATCCTGCCTGGCTCAGCATGCATCAAATGTTCTTGTGTGTCCATAGAACGCTGTTTTCTTACAGATTCTGTCTGGGTTTATAATTATCACTTTTTTGTCTGTTCTTTACTACCTTTTAAGCTAACTAGGATCAGGGGTCTTCTATGTATTTATTTATTTATTTTTTGAGACAGAGTCTCCCTCTGTCACACTCGAGAGAGTGCTGTGGTGTCGTAGCTCACATTAACCTGAAACGTTTGGGTTCAAGTGATTCTCTTGCCTCAGCCTCCCAGATAGTTGGGACTACAGGGGCCTACCATAATGCTCAGCTACTTTTAGAGATGAGGGTCTTGCTCTTGCTCAGGCTGTTCTTGAACTCATGAGCTCAGGCAATACTCCCACCTCAGCTTCCCAAGTGCTGCGATTACAGACCTGAGCCACCACGCCCAGCTGAGATCTTGTCTGTTTCATCTGCAGGACTTAGTCTTTCACATTGTATGATGTGTGTGTGTGTGTGTGTGTGTGTATAATCAGTGTATAAATGAAGAATGTTGAAATGTGTAGTACTTTGTGTTCCAAAAGGACTCATCTATTTATTTCTCTCTTTTTTCAACCTGATCTAGATACTGTTAGCGTGTCGAAAATACAGCAAGCATTTATTTCCTATGAAAGAATAATAAAACATCAAGGAAGTCACTCTGAACAACTTAAAGTAAAAATTAAAAAATTGGAAAATGCAATTTCTGTCCTACAAAAGGAGCTCTCTGTAACAGAAGACGTAAAATCATAGTTAGAACACCAAAACACTGAATGAGGACAAGAACTCCGCAATTTGAGGTATGACTTTCTACTTTTAAAGTAGTGTAGTTTGTACTCTTTCCTTTAAACTGAAATATGTAGACAACTTTTTATAATATAACACTTTCTTAACTGTCGATATGTGTACTAATAATTACATGAATATTCTTTTAAATCATAATTTTAATGACTAAATAGAAGTCTAGCATTTAGTAATCTCAATATTTATTAAAAAATTGAATTCCATATTTTTAATTTTTTGTATTATAATTAATGTTGCAAGGAACATTATATAAATCTCTTTGTACATTTCTAATTATTAACTTTGACTAAATCTTTTTGATGTAACATTATTTGGCTAAAGTCTAGGAATGTAGTGAGAGGGGACTTTGATCTTTCTAAATTGTTTTTAAGAAAGTGTAAATGAATTTAAAACTCAAACAGTACACATGAATTGGCCATTTTTCTCAACCAAAAAAAAATTTTTACAGAAGTTTATGTGTTTTTTCTTTTTTATGTTTTAATTGATTTAATTTTAATCAACCTTACTGAAATATGTGCATATAGTTAACGCACAATAAACTATATTCATTTTAAGTGTCAAAATATACATATCATTTTGCTTCATGTTATCTAGATGTTAGGAGTCAGTTTCTTCACACTTTGTCCCCATTTTATCTTTATAGCTCCATTCACTCTCCTATTAAGCCTATGCCAGTGGCCAGGCATTCCTGTCCTTTGCACATGTTGTGCCCTCCATCTGGAATGCCCTATTGATTCAAAGTTTAGGACTCATCTCAATTTACCCCCTTTGAAGCCTTCCATCTCTACTCCCACTAGGCAGAATTAAATACCCGCTGTCAAGTGTTAGTAAATTTCTTTTTTATACCTACATTAGAACACTTCTCTAATCAGTTTGTGTACATATTTTGTGTATCTATTTTCCTTACTGAACTTGGGACTTTAAAAGAATGGATTACAGTCTTTTCATCCTGACATCCCTTATATGTACGTCGGTCTGGAAGACCCAGAATATATGAATAGACAATTTGTTTAGCATTCACTGAGCTTTAATACTCATCAGTAAAAACCAACATTTATAACTTACCCTTTTCAGTAACAGCATACTACAGAGTAATGGCGTAAACCATACTAAAACTGTGGGTTTTCCTTTTACTACCTGGTGTGATTGTAGATTCCCCTTCATGGATGAGGGAGACAGATAGAGAAAGGCCCAGGGATCTGGTTGGAGAACAGCCCAGCAATAAATTCAATCCAGATTAGACAGAAGAGGAAAGATCAGATGGACAGAAGGGCACAACAGAGCAGTAGGTTGAGTTTGGAGTAATAAACAATGGTTAAAAGAATAGTTACTTATCACCATTCAGTTAGGAAACTGATTGAGGGTAAAGAGTTAATTGGCATCTTGAGTTTCAGACAGATTTTTATTTATTTTTTTATTTTGGAAATGTATTTATTTTGGTTGAAATTCTTTTTAACTCTGGAAGTTCTAATTCATAAAATATATTGCTGTTCTTCTTCCTTTTTTACTGTAATGGGCAACACACCTCATATCCCCCTGCAGGGGTTTGGCTTCGAGCTGCCAGAACCCGATTCTCAATAAAACATTTTGTATCCACTCATTCCATCTAGAAAACAAACTTGGAAAATACTGACCATAATATTGAGCCATAATACAAATTTGCTTCTTGGCTAAGAAAGCCCATGAGCCTTGCTGGAGCCAGCAGGCCCAGAGAGCCCTCAGCGGAGTTCGGGTCTGAGTGGTTCATGTGCAGGCCTGGACAGTGCATGTGTTCCTCTTTCCACAATAGATGATTTATGGTGATGCCTTCCTTTATTGGCCTCTAATCTTGCTTGCACTTGCTAGTGTACTTTTAAGGTAAGGACTGTTGGAAAGCTTTGTTTTTAACCATAAAAATTTAAATTTAGTTCTAAAATTCCTTGAGAAGAAAAAGTATATTTTCAAAATTGTTGTGGTTTTTAAATGAAGGCAAAACATGTTTCTAGATGGTTTATGAGTTTACATAGTTTATATGCTTATCTATAAAGCCCAAAATTTAAGTGTCTTCACAGATTTAGAGAAAGGAATGTATTCTTCTATTAAAGCTTGAGTTTGGCAAATTGGACAAATTGCCTTTCTTCTTTCAAATTAATATGAAGGTCCAAATTGTTATGTTGCACTGTTCTCTCTTCAGAGGTAAAGTTGTATTTGTAGTTGAGCCCTTACCCAGAGTGTATGATGAACATTTTCACATGTGCACACTGGGTGAGATCCCACCAATTTCCCTCCCTCCTCCAGCCAACCACATTTCCTCTTCCCCCTTCCTTCTCACCCATTCTCCTTACTACACTATATTTGCATTTTATCTTTCATGTGGACCTATAGTTGTTTATATCTTGGTTTCATATTAATATTGAGCACATTGGATACTTTTTTTTTATCATTCCTGAGATACTTGAGTAAAAAGAATGTGTTTCAACTCCATCCAGGTAAACATAAAGTCTCCCTCTTTTCTTATGGCTGAATAGTACTCCATGGTCTACATACACCAAAGTTTGTTAATCCGTCCATGTTTTAATGGGCATTTGGGTTGCTTCTACAACTTGGCAATTGTGAATTAAGCTGCAACAATCATTCTGGGGCAAATGTCTTTGTGGTAAAATGATTTTTGTTCTTCTGGGTAGAAGATACCTAGTAACGGGATTGTGGGATCAAACGGAAGGTTGACTTCTAGCTCTTTAAGAATTCTCTACACTTCTTTCCCTAAAGGCTGTATTAGTTTTCAATCCCACCAGCAGTGTAGCAGTGTTCCCTCCTCTCCACATTCACACCAGCATGTGTAGATTAGACTTTGTGATGTGGGCTCTTCTTACTGGGGTTGGGTAATATCTCAGAGTGGTTTTGATTTGCATTTCTCTGATGATTATGGACAATGGGCATTTTTCACGTGTTTCTTGGCCATTCATCTGTCATCATCAGAGAAGTTTTTGTTCAAGTCTCTTTCCTACTCATAAACGGGATTGCTTGCTACTTTCTTGTTGATTAATTCTAGTTCTCTGTAGATTAGGATTACCAGTCCTTTGTCAGATTCATAGCATGCAAATATCCTCTCCCATTCTGAAGGCTGTCTGTTTTGTTGTTGTGCCCTTAGCTGTTTAAAGTCTTATTAGGTTGATCATGTATCATTTATTTATTTTTAGTGTTGCTGCAATTGCCAAGGGGATCTTAATAAAGTCTTTTCCCAAGACGCTTTCATCAAGTATTTTCCGCGCACACTCTTCTAGAACTTTTATTGTTTTGTGTCTAAATGTAAATCCTTTATTCAGTGAGAATCAATTTTTGTCAATGGTAAGAGGGGCGGGTCCAGTTTCAGCCTTCTACATGCGGCTAACAAGCTCTCCCAGCAGTGTTTGTTCAATAGGGATTCTTTTCTGCAGTGCACGCTTTTGTTTGGTTTATCAAAGATGAAATGATGACATATGGCTGAATTGATATCTAGATTCTCTATTCTATTCCATAGATCTACATGTCTATTTTTTTTCCAGTATCATGTAGTCTTGCTCACTATGAAGTCTGGTAACATGATGCCTCTGGATTTGTTCTTATTTCTAAGAATTGTACTGGCCATTTGGTTTGTTTCTGGTTTGAAATGAAATGAAGTACTATTGTTTTCAAGTTCTTCAAAGTCTGACATTGGTGCTTGGATGGGTATTGCATTTAAATCTGTATGTTGCTTTGGGTCGTATGGACATTTTAACAATGCCAAGAACATGGTATGTTCTTGCATTTGTTAACATCTTCTGCTATTTCTTTTCTTGGGGTTTCATAGTTCTTTTTAGAGAGATATTTCACGTCCTTGTTAGATATGTTCCCAGGTTTTCATCTTCTTGGTGCCACTATAAAGACTCTATAGTGTTTGATCGGATTCTCAGCTTGACTGTTAACTGATATATTTGAAGGCTACTGATTTGTGGGTATTGATTATATACCCTGAGATGATGCTATGGTCCTTGATCACATCTAAGAACTTCGTAGTGAGTCCCTATGGTTGTTCAAGAATAGGATCATACATGCAAAAAGAGAGCATTTGACCTTCTCTTCTTTCATTCGAATACCCTTGAACTCCATCTCCTTTTGTTGCATGATTGCATCAGCTGGGACTTCCAGCATTATGGTAAATAGCAGTGGTGACAGTTGGCATCCCTGTCTAGTTTCAGTTCTGTGTGGAGATGCTTTTAGTCCATGCAATATGATACTGGTTGTGTGCTTTTTGTCAATGGCATCCATCAGTTTAAGAAATGTCCCACCTACGCCTATTAAGTTTTCTTATAAAGAAAGGTTGCTGTCAAAAGCCTTGTCTGCATCAATTGAGGGAAACATATGGTCTTTGTGATTTTATTTATGTAGTGAATTACATTTATAGATTCATGTATGTTGAACCACACTTACATTCCCTAGATGTAGAACTTTACTAATGTATTGCAGTATTCTGCTTGCTAAGATCTTACTAAATAATTTTGCATCAATATTTGTTAATGATATTGGCCTATGCTTTTCTGATTGGGTCCTTTCCTAGTTTTGTAATCAGGGTAGCATCTGCTTCATAGGACATTTCAGGGTGGATTCCTTCTTTCTCTATGTTTTGGAATAGATTATGCTTCTCTTTGAAGGTCTGGTGGAATTCTGGTGTGACCCATCTGGCCAAGGCTTTTCTTTTTTGGGAGATTTTGTAGAGTTGATGCTATTTCAGTTCTTGATATAAGTCTATTCAACATTTCTAGTTCTTCCTGAGTGAGTTTAGGAAGGTGTTATGATTCTAAATATTGGTCCATTTCCTCTACATTTTCATACTTTGGGGAATAGATTTTTTGCAGTAATCATTGAGGATGTTTTCTGATCGAAGTTATTAAGGATCTTACTTTTCTGCTTCTTCTCAGTCTGGCCAAGGGTTTGGCAATTTTATTAATCTTTTCAAAGAACCAACTTTTAGCTTTGATGGTTTTCTGAAAGATTCTTTTGCTTTCATTTCATTTAATTCATCTTTCATTATAGTTATTTCTTGTCTTCTGCTGGGCTTGGAGCTAGACTGTTTTTCCTTTACCAGATGCTTGAGATGACCCACTAGGTTATTGACTTAATTATTTTTCTGTTTTCTTCATGAAGGCATTTAATGCTATAAAATTACCTCTTAAGACCCCCTTTACAGTATCCAACAGGTTTTGATAGCTGTGACTTCATTATCATTTTGTTCAAGAAATCTATTGATTTCCTTCTTAATCTTGTCTTTGACTCAACTATTGCCCAGCATAAGGTTGTTCAGTTTCCATGAAGATTTCTGTTATTGTTGAGTTTAACGTTTATTCCATGATGGTCCAAGAAGATACAAGGAATAATTTCTATTTTTTTTTTTCAATTTTTTGATGTCAGACTTGTGTCCTAAGAGATGATCAGTTTTGAATTGATCCATGGGCTGATGAGAAGAATGTATATTCCGTTTTGTTGGGATGAAACGTTCTGTATATGTGAATTAAGTCCAATTGTTTGGGGGTTTCATTTATGTTATTAATTTGTTTGGTTTCTGCTTGGAAGATCTGTCCAGTACTGTCAAGGGAGAGTTAAAATCTCTAACTATTATCAATTGTGCAGGAAGATATATTTTTCAGGAGCATTCAGGTAGGGTGTGTAAATGTTAAGTATTAAAATCTCTTCATGCTGTATGCTTCTCATGACTAGTGTATAGTGTCCATCCTTGTCCTTCCTTATTTCTGTTGGTTTACATCCAATTGTATTTATAAATAAGATTGCAGCCCTTGCATTTTTCTGATTTCCATTTGCCTGCATTAGTGTTTTTCATCCCTTCATCTTGAGTCTTGTTTTATCCTGTAAGGTTAGGTGTTCTGCTTGGAGACAACTGATATCAGGCCTGAGTTTTTGCATCCAGTAAGCCATCCTGTGCCTCTTTAGAACAGAACTCAAGGCATTCACATGTATTGGGAGAATTGATAGGTGTGGTGGAGTTTTGCTCATCTTGATTTTCAGAGGTTGAGATTACTATTATCCTTTGTGCCACGGTGGAAGCTAGGCTTTATTCTTTAATTTCTGTGAGTGTGTACTTTGGCAATGGACCATCATGCTGGACATTATGACGAAGGGGTCTGAGTACTTCCTGTAGAGCTGGTCTAGTTATGGCAAATTTTTCTCAACATTTGCATGTCAGTAAAATATTTGATTTCTCCATCACAAAAGAAACTTGGTTTAGGAGGATATAGTATCCTGGGCTGAAAATTGTTTTGTTTAAGAAGGTTAAAGACCAATGACCATCCTCTTCTGGCTTGGGAAGTTTTAGCTAATAGATCTGTGGTCATCCTGATATTTTTTCCCTTTGTGGGTAAGACTTTTGTTATGCCTGGTTGCTTGCAGAATTTTATTCTTCATATTAACTTTGGCAAAGTTAATTATGTGTCTAGGAGATGCTTTGTTTGGATTGAATTGTGCTGAGGTTCTGAAACTAACTTCTCTTTGAATTTCTGCATATTTTGAAATGTTTGGGAAATTCTCCATCATAATGTCATGGAGTAGGGCATCAGTGCCTTTAGGACCACCTTATAATATAGATGCTTGATCTTTTGTAGTGATCTCCTAACTCAGGGAATATTCTGTTTCTGTGCTTTTATCTGGCTTTCTTTGAAAGATTTGGATAGTTCAAAAGTTTTGTCTTCAGTTTCTGAAATTTTTTCCTCTCCACATTCTTTTTTTTTTTTTATTAAACCATAGCTGTGTACATTAGTATGATCGTGGGGCACCATACACTTGGTTCATAGATCGTTTGACACATTTTCATCACATTAGTTAACATAGCTTTTGTAGCATTTTCTTAGTTATTTTGCTAAGACCTTTACATTCCACATTTACTAGGATTCACATATACCCTTGTAAGATGCACCGCAGGTGTAATCCCATTAGTCCCCCTCCTTACCCCTCCCTCCACTCCCTTTCCCCTTTCTCCCTATTCTTAGGTTATAACTGGAATATAGCTACTCTATTATTATCTACTGTGTTTTGAAACGCCTTGGATGCCTTCTTAAATTCTTAAGCTTGGCTACATCTTTCCTTATTATGTCCATATGTGTGGTGACTTTGTCTTTAAATTCATTAATTTCTTTAGAAAAATATTGGACTATATTTTGGATTTGTGTTTTCATCTTCTCCTCAATTGCAATCATCTTATTTTCCATCCATATTCTGTATCCTATTTCTGACATTTTACCAATTTCTCTATGCATGTTTCTTTCTGTTGCATCTCCCTTGTACTGGAGAATTTTAAACTCTTGGGGGAGTTGACATACTCTGACCAATTTTTCATGTGGCCAGATTTCTTCTTCTGGTTCCACCCCATGAGGATTTTCATTTAAAAATATATATATATTATTTGTTCTTTTTTAGTTGAAATGATAGATTGTCCTTGAATATTGGACATAATCTAATTTGGGACCCTGAGGTAACACCACACTTCCCTATTTGGCAATTAAAACTGGCAGGTTACAACCATATCAGAAGTCTCCAGAAACTGAAGCTAACCATCTCTTCCCCAATGAGCTGGAGCTTTTGCTTGTGGACTTTCCCCTATAGCCTTACAAAACTCCCTTTCAAATTGCAGCTGGAGTCTGTAAGGGCTGGTTTGGTAAGGTAACAGAACCTGTCTCTGTCCTGGTGTCAGCCAGCCCTCTAACTGATGCTAAGGCATCTCAGTGTTTAGCCAGAATCTCTGTTGGCTAAAGACACCTATGGACCCTCTCTCCTGCTGCAATAGCTAGAGGAGGAGAATCCACATACAGACCACTGAATGCACCCCTCTCTGATCCAATACCCCACCACCACTCAAACAAAGACAAATAAGTGATGAACCAACAGCTCATACATCAGCAGCTGGAGACCCCCTCAAACAAGTTCAGAGGGTGGCAACGTAGGCGGTGAGCAAGAATCCATGTGCAGTTCTGACTAAGAGTTCCCAGGATAGAGGTGGTGGGGAGGAAGTGTCTCTTCTGGTGAGAAAAGGAGTCAGGAGATATCATAACTCCCCATACCAAATTTAGAGTGCAGTTCTACTGTTTCCATGTCACTGCTCCGTGGCCCACACAATGCATCGCCCTGTCAGAGAATTCGCCAAGAACTATGGCCTCGGCAAGGGATGTCCCTAAGACAACCCAGCAGACAGAAGGGTGGGTTGGGGGTTAGGACCGTAGGAAGAATATTTGTTCACTTTTGCACCAGGCAGGATGGGGACTTGGCTCAGAAGTGGAACTTGCCTGATGTAGGAGGATCAGGACCTTGCCACTCTCTCCCATGGATGAAAACACACATAGGAAATCCTTGGGTGATGAATGAGGTTCTATAGGTTTGCTCTTAAGGTTAATTTGCATGTAATTTGAAATACCTGTAATAGCATCCATTCATAAGTGCAAGTTACATGTCAGTCAGATGTTTATAACACAGGGACTGCCTATATTATCCTATATTGTTTCAAAAGGGTTTTTTAAATTGTTCATAAAACAAATAATGATCAACAAAATAATTTGAAAGTATTATTCAAAGAGAGGAACATGGAAAGTGTAGGGTCAGGCATGGTAGCTCACACTTGTAATCCCAGCACTCTGGGAGGCTGAAGTGGGTGGATTGCATGACCTCACAGGTTTGAGACAAGCCTGAGCCAGAGCGAGACCTCATCTCTCAAAATAGCCTGGCATTGTAACAGGTGCCTGTAGTTCCAGCTACTTGGGAGGCTGAGGCAAAAGAATTACTTGAGCCTCAGTATTTGCAGTTGCTATGAACTATGATGCCACCACACTCTACCAAGGGCAACAAAATGAGAGTCTGTCTCAAAAAAAGGAAAAGAAAGAAAGAAAGAAAGAAAGAAAGAAAGAAAGAAAGAAAGAAAGAAAGAAAGAAAGAAAGAAAGAAAGAAAGAAATATCGAAAAGAAAAAACGAAAAGAAGTTTGGGGTAAGACTAGACTACCCTAGACTTAGCCTAGTCTTGGATTGTAGCAATCTGCAGATGAATGCTGTATGGAACTCCTCTGAAGGTGTTCTCTTACACAGCACTTCATTTTAAGGGATACCGGCCCTAGATGAAAATTTATTTCTAGTTAATTTGTAATCTTGTGTATAGTCAGTGACTTCTTAATAGGTTAACTCTAAATTATCTGTCTGCAGTTGGTCACTTGTCAATTTACTGAATATTTTCCACTATTATTTTTCATATTTACCTGCATGACTAGCAATATAGATTTACCAATTAGCAGGATGTTCTTTCCTGCCTGCTTTTCAAATGGGTATGTCCCTTGAAGGAGACCAAAAAGAAATTGAAGCCTGATAATCATTCAGGAAAAACATTTAAGAACATAGAAATGTTATTAGGGTAATAAAATATGAGAAGAGCCAGATGATAAGAGGAACTATTCAGTTTCTAACAAAATAAGTTTAAGATTAGTGTATTTAACTGCAGATTATCCTTAAAAGAAGAAAAAGAGAACAGATGCTGATGTAGTCTGTAAAAAACTGAGGGGAAGGTTAAGAATGATGAAAAAACGTTATATGAAAGAAGTTAAAATGAAACAACAGCTCAAACAGAGTCTGAGAGCACAAGATGTGGAAGTGAAGAGTCTCAGAAATAATTTGAATGAGGTAAATTAATCTTTGGTAACAATCTTGTATTTCTAATTTCATTACATCAATATCACGTATAATATCTCTTACATTTCATATACAGGCTGGCCATAAAGTCCATGTGTGATTTTAGATTGCACACGATTTTGAATTGCACACAGACTTTATGACCACCTGTATGTGTTATTTATGTCTCAAATAAAACCAGAAAGGTTACTTCATCTTAAAATGTACTGACACTTACCACAAAAATTACTCAGTCTAAATCTTGGCCTCCAAGTTGTATTTCATTTTTGTATGAAGAACTTTTGAAAATAATAGCATAATACATACTTACAGATGATAGCTATTTTGTTTCTATTAAAATAATGCAATATTTCACATTTATTACTGTTTGAAACACAAACAAGAAACAAAAGTTATTGCAATATCAAATAAACTCATAAACTCATAATTTTGTAAGAAGAGTCTTATTAAACTTAATTTATCATTAGTGTTTTGAAACATAAGGACTCTTTTGTATTTATATTTGTAATTGTACCACAGGGGTAATTGCAATTCAGTAGAGAAACTCTACTAGAGGTACAGTCAGGAGATGTGGGGGGAAATCTTCAGATTGCTTATATTTTTATCCACTCCTTTTCAGAATTGTGATAACTAAACAAATTTGTGTATGTATGTGGAAATGATTAAATACCATGTCAGACTTATAACATATCAAGAAATGTAATACTCATCACTGACCACAAAAATGTTACACAATTAGAAAATATATAGATTATTCTCAGGGCAAAAAGGGGAATCAAAATATTGGGGGAGTTCATGACCAGACTGAGCAATAGCAAGACTCAATTTAAAAAAAGAAAAAAAGGAAAAAAGCCAGGTATCATGGCAGGTACCTGTAGTCCCAGCTGCTCGGGAGACTGATTCAAGAAGATCACTTGAGCCTCAAGGTTTGAGGTTGCTGTGACCCTGGAGAAACTTGGAGAAATTTCATTTGTCCAAACATATGCAGAACGAAGGCTCTTACCATGAGATGGTGTGTAGGTTAGAAATTATAGTGGGAAGCCAACTTTTTAATGTAGCCAAAGATACTAATTTTTTATGCTTTGCGTTTGTAGTAATTCACAAAAAGGCTATTCTGATTCTGAGATTCTTAAAAATACTTTAAAGGTTCCCTTTTCACTTTCATGAGTTCTTTGTTACAAATGTCTGAATTTTTAGGAATTTATGGTTTAAGCTTTTGATATGACTTTTTGTCCAGTTAGACATCCATTGACTGCAATCTTTTCATTATCTGTATGTGACACTTTAATTTCAGAGAAAATAATATGTCATCTTATTGAGAAGTACCTGAAAATTTCCTTTGCTTTATTCATATTTCCCAGAACAGCAAAAAAGATAAAGATCTATGGTATGAAAATCGCCTGTTGCAGGATGAAAATGACAGGCTAAGAATGGAAGTTGACATTATAAAAACACAGACTCAGGAAAAGAAACCAGAACTTCAGAGGACATTGAAACTATAAAATGTCTTTGCAATAGCATAAAACTGACTAAGGAAAGATCAGTAGAAGCAATGTCTGAACAGAGCGGACAGCTCAGGATGCTCTGATCAGAGAACACGCTGCTAAAGTATGAACTGGATTTTGAGAAACAAGAGAAGGAAAAACTGAAAACCAAGGTCCAGTCACACCTTCACGAAATATGAATATTTATTCATATTTCCCAGAGCAGCAAAAAAGATAAAGATCTGTTGTATGAAAATCGCCTGTTGCAGGATGAAATCGACGGGCTAAGAATGGAAGTTGACATTATAAAAACACAGACTCAGGAAAAGAAACCAGATCTTCGGAGGACATTGAAACTATAAAATGTCTTTGCAATAGCATAAAACTGACTAAGGAAAGGTCAGTAGAAGCAATGTCTGAACAGAGCGGACAGCTCAGGATGCTCTGATCAGAGAACACGCTGCTAAAGTATGAACTGGATTTTGAGAAACAAGAGAAGGAAAAACTGAAAACCAAGGTCCAGTCACACCTTCACGAAATATGAATAGTTATTCATATTTCCCAGAGCAGCAAAAAAGATAAAGATCTGTTGTATGAAAATCGCCTGTTGCAGGATGAAATCGACAGGCTAAGAATGGAAGTTGACATTATAAAAACACTGACTCAGGAAAAGAAACCAGAACTTCGGAGGACATTGAAACTATAAAATGTCTTTGCAATAGCATAAAACTGACTAAGGAAAGATCAGTAGAGGCAATGTCTGAACAGAGCGGATAGCTCAGGATGCTCTGATCAGAGAACACGCTGCTAAAGTATGAACTGGATTTTGAGAAACAAGAGAAGGAAAAACTGAAAACCAAGGTCCAGTCACACCTTCACGAAATATGAATAGTTATTCATATTTCCCAGAGCAGCAAAAAAGTTAAAGATCTGTTGTCTGAAAATCGCCTGTTGCAGTATGAAATCGACAGGCTAAGAATGGAAGTTGACATTATAAAAACACAGACTCAGGTAAAGAAACCAGAACTTCGGAGGACATTGAAACTATAAAATGTCTTTGCAATAGCATAAAACTGACTAAGGAAAGATCAGTAGAAGCAATGTCTGAACAGAGCGGACAGCTCAGGATGCTCTGATCAGAGAACACGCTGCTAAAGTATGAACTGGATTTTGAGAAACAAGAGAAGGAAAAACTGAAAACCAAGGTCCAGTCACACCTTCACGAAATATGAATAGTTATTCATATTTCCCAGAGCAGCAAAATAGATAAAGATCTGTTGTATGAAAATCGCCTGTTGCAGGATGAAATTGACAGGCTAAGAATGGAAGTTGACATTATAAAAACACAGACTCAGGAAAAGAAACCAGAACTTCGGAGGACATTGAAACTATAAAATGTCTTTGCAATAGCATAAAACTGACTAAGGAAAGATCAGTAGAAGCAATGTCTGAACAGAGCGGACAGCTCAGGATGCTCTGATCAGAGAACACGCTGCTAAAGTATGAACTGGATTTTGAGAAACAAGAGAAGGAAAAACTGAAAACCAAGGTCCAGTCACACCTTCACGAAATATGAATAGTTATTCATATTTCCCAGAGCAGCAAAAAAGATAAAGATCTGTTGCATGAAAATCGCCTATTGCAGGATGAAATTGACAGGCTAAGAATGGAAGTTGACATTATAAAAACACAGACTCAGGAAAAGAAACCAGAACTTCGAAGGACATTGAAACTATAAAATGCCTTTGCAATAGCATGAAACTGACTAAGGAAAGATCAGTAGAAGCAATGTCTGAACAGAGCGGACAGCTCAGGATGCTCTGATCAGAGAACACGCTGCTAAAGTATGAACTGGATTTTGAGAAACAAGAGAAGGAAAAACTGAAAACCAAGGTCCAGTCACACCTTCACGAAATATGAATAGTTATTCATATTTCCCATAGCAGCAAATAAGATAAAGATCTGTTGTATGAAAATCGCCTGTTGCAGGATGAAATTGACAGGCTAAGAATGGAAGTTGACATTATAAAAACACAGACTCAGGAAAAGAAACCAGAACATGGAAATGTGGGGGAAGGCTTTTTGAAGGACTCTGGAAATGTGAATGTACCTTTCTCTTCTATACAGAAGCATGGACAATGAGAAGTTACCCACATCTGCAACTGGCTGAGAAGTATAAACATTTGTTTTTCAATTAATGGTCATACTATACCATAAACCCATCTTCTGCTGTCCCAAATTCTTGTTTTGAATATGAGTTTTTAATTTTGAAATTACAACTGCACAGGTATTATATAAAAAATAGTTTTAGATGTATTTGCATTTTAGTATTACTATTTACTGTTTCTCTGAAAGGAATTTTTTCTTTTCTTAGGCCTGCAAAGAAAACATCTCATGAAAAGAACAAGGTTATTTGTTAATATATTAGTTTAGTAACATAGCTTGCTTCTGACAAATAATTAGAGCTGAAATGTGTTTTACTTTGAATAAATATATTATGTCAGTTATGAAATTATCTGAGTTTCTTTCAAGTTGGTAATCAGTAAAGACTCTCATTAATAATGTGGTCCTTAAATGATAATTTTGATGTCTTTATGTTGTCTCATGTTAATACTGTGATGAAGCAGATGAACAGAAATTCTCACACCTGAAATGAGTATTTTGAAATAAAAATTCAATGAAATAGGTTCCATTGGCAGTGAGTTCCAGTTTCCCAGCTGCACTGAAGTGTATAGCTATGTCTTGGACTGTTTCTCCGACAGTAGCTTTCTCTATTGTTAGTCGGTCTCTTATAATATTACTTATGTCAACTTGACATAAACCTGAAGATATTTCAATCTCAAATTATGTACTTTATTATGACCTCTCAATCCTTGAAAGGCATCTACTTTTAATTAAATCATACTTTGGGACAAATGTGGTGTATTTTAGCAAATATATTTGATTTAATCTTCCCATTATAATTTATAATTTATTTTTAATATTTTTATAATTAATGTGCCCATAGTTTTTGTTTCAAGGTTCATGATCTTCATTTGGATATAACTTTGTCCAGCACAAGAAGCTGTAGCTGTCTGTGACTTTGTGGTTTGTCACTGGGTCCCTATTTTCAGAATAGTGAGCGGTGGCAGGATTCACATCTAGCGGGAATGCAGTGAGAAGGCGAGAGAGTTTTAGGAGTCTGGGAGGGAGGTAGAGGCCAGGTTACGTAAAGCCTCAGAGACCACTAGACCTTTTTTTTTGTTTGTTTTAGAGACAGAGTTTCACTTTATTGCTCTTGGTAGAGTGCCGTAGCATCACTCATAGCAACCTCCAACTCTTGGGCTTAGGGGATTCTCTTGCCTCATCCCGAGTAGCTGGGACTACAGGTGCCCGTCACAACACCTGGCTATTTTTTGTGGCAGATTGACTGCGGTCGAGTTCAAACCTGCCACCCTCGGTATATGGGTTGGCACCCTACCCACTGAGCCACAGGCACCACCCAAGACTTTTATCTTTTTTTCTGAGGGATCTATTGGAAGGGTTTGAGCAGAGGATAGAATACGTGAGGAACTCTGAGGTTGATTTTAGCTTTTAATAAAGAAGAGGAAGATACTTCACAGTGTGGAATTTATACCTCCCAGTCTCACCACCTAATTTCTTTGTGAGACTTTGGTAGGTTGTTAAGTATTGCACATTCACCAAGGAATGATTCACTGAACTGATTCTCCCATCTAAGTAACAGAATACCAATTTAACAGGAAGGTAACACCTTTTGTGTCCATAGCAGAATTAAATGATAAGCAGGAATGTCTACACAATGGGAAAAGAAGGGGAATCGATATATGTGATGATATTTTCCAAAGCACATGCCTAATGTTAAATGTTATTAACATAATTTTATAATACAGTGAATTATGACATCACTAACCAAAATATCTTATTAGGTAGTTGTGAGACAACTTCGTAGACAACTGGCTGAGGCACTACACAAAATACCTAGATTAGAGGCCTCACTAGACATTATGTCACACTGCCACATTCGTTCAGAAGAAATGCAGTCAAATCACAAATAAAGTATATGTGGAATTTAACATGTCAATAGTTGATATATCGCTTGTTGAGTAATGAAAATTGTTTGGAGGTACTAGTTTAGGTGAATAGCTTTTGTTTGAAGTTCATTATTATTAATTTTGTTACAATTTATTATCCTTAAAATGCACTTATTTCTTGAATTCTGACTTTCATCCTGATATTTTTATAATTACAAGTAGATGTGTGTATGTGGACATATACGTCTACCATATATGCCCTTAGGAAAGTGAGAATTAGACATAATTTTCTCACAGAATTTGAGAGTCTGTGTTCCTTCTGCACAGTATATTTTAGTGATTTCTGCATTGCCTTGGTGAAACAGGCCAGATTAAATCAGAAATGTTAAGTTGAATGCTCTTGGAAATTGTCTTAATTTTATCTTCACTTCTGTAAAAGGAAACAGAATCTAGTATTCCTTGGATTTCAGGTTAACTGGTACAGGATTGCGATTATGCAGGTATTCAAAGTGCAGATTTCTGGGTTAATGTTTTGTGTCACCATAGATGTGCCTCATCTGGACATTTTGTGTAAACAGCCGTGTGATACATCATCCTTTATGATGGGCTTCTTTCACTTATCCTTGGGCTTTTATGGCTCGTCTCAACTATAGCTTGAATCAGGATGTCATTTCTTTCTATTGCCATGAAGAGTGAACTCTGGCCATACCAGTTATCAGTTCCTCAGTCAGTGGACCTTTGGGTCCCTTCCACACTTAACGGTACTGCTGTAGACATTCATCTACAAGTTGTGTGGGCACATGTTTTGGCTCCCCTGCCATTGGGCTTTATTCTCAGAGGTGACTAGCTGACTTCAGCATCTCTCTGACTTGCTCTCTTTCCTCCCTGCCTCATCCATCTCTGGTCATCTAGCCCCATCCGTTCAGACTTGTCACAAAATCTCCCCTTTTTTGTGAAGCTTTATCTAACTGTTCTCTCATTGACCTCACATTTCAGCTGCTTTTGTCTAGTCTGGGTGAAACAATTTAAACTTTAATTATGCATTACTTCTATTTTTTACAAAGAAGTTTTTTTTTTTTGGTCATCGAGTAAGTGTGAGAACATGCCTTGAGCCATTTATGTTATTAATAATAGCAATAATATGGCTGCCCTCAGAAACCCCATGTTGGGACACTGAGGCAGTCGCCAGCCAGATCTTCAATAAAGGACTCCACTTTAATTTGACTTGTCTGGTGTTGTGCTCTTTGGGGAACTCCTGGGAATAACATTTCTGGAGACCCAGTGAGATCCTCCAAACCCTGGCACTGCCGATCCTCAGATGGCCTCCAAGGTGATCTGTGGTCACTCAGGAGAGGCACCCCCTGGAAACATTCCAGGGCCTCTGGAGGACCCAGCATCCTCAGGAGCCTGGCTGATGATCACCCCTGAATTCATCTGTGAGTACAACTCCGGAGGTAAGCCATTTAAACATCTATTTTTGGCTAGTGTCTGCAGACATTTAATGTAACTATTTTTTGTGTCCTTTTCTTGTTGTGCTTATTTGTTGTTGTAGATTGTAGAAAATATATAACTTCTTATTATATTTGCTGGTTGTGAGTTATGTAGGGCCTTTAGGGACCCATGAGAGAGGCCAAAGAGGCAGAAACTTTGGTCAGAGACTCTCAGAGGCCTGTGTTGACAGAGTGACCTACCCCTAGAAACGCTGGAAGGAACACCAGTGGGGCATCTCAACCCTGCCAGAGACAGCAAGACATTTCTGCCACCGAGACATTTGATGCTTTGGTCTGTGGCCTCGGGGAAGTCTGGTGGCAGAGGTGCAGGTGGACGGGAACTTCAGGGAGAAGATCCTGGAGTTGTTTTTTTCTGTGGCCTGGCCACATCTGTAATTGACCGATAAACCTGTCTGATAGGAAAGTACCTGTTGGGAGACTTTCAGAGGTGTGGGTTGATGTTGTGCCAAACCATCACTATAAACACTGGGACGCTGGTGGGAAGTCTTAACCTCAGGTGCACAATTTAAATTTGTACGTATTTTTGTTTTTTATCTTGTCCATAATCTTATGTGTTTTCATTGTTATCTGTAATTTTGTGTTTCTTTGAGCAGATGGTGTTTTAAGAATTGTAAGACTTGTATTCCCATCATTTTTTTTTTTTCTTTTTTTTTTTTTTTTTATTGTTGGGGATTCATTGAGGGTACAATAAGCCAGGTTACACTGATTGCAATTGTTAGGTAAAGTCCCTCTTGCAATCATGTCTTGCCCCCATAAAGTGTGACACACACCAAGGCCCCACCCATCATTTTTAACATGGGTTCTTCATCCTCTAAAATAGACAACCCCCTGAGCTATCTCCTCAGACATTTTGAAGTTGTTTTTTACCCCGAAAAGAGATGAATATGGAGTAAACTTCTCAAAAGGGGACCTCAGGACCCTTTGTGAACTCAAGTGGTCAGCCTTTGGTGTGTGATGGCCCATGACAGGTTCCCTTGATCCTTTCCTATGCCAGAAGGTTTGGAAAAGCATCACCTGGAAGCCTGGTTATCCTGATCAATTCCCTTACATTGACGTGTGGACTGAGTTGGTGAACAATCCCCCAGCCTGGCTCTGCACTTGTTCTCTCCATCTGGAAACCACAGTTTTAGTGACAAAACCCCTTCAAAGTGCCACCCCATTCTCCCAGCACTTGAGAAGATGGAAGATCCTATCCTCAACTCTCCACTCTACCGTCCTTCTGGCCCCTCTGCCCCTTCCATGTGTAGGTTTATCCTCCCTACACATGGGCAGGATCCTCTTATGCCCCCCCCACGAGACTTCCACCCCTGACTCTTTTATATACCCTCCTTCACCTGGTCTCTTCCTACTGTGCAAAGCCCTAGGGGGGAGGGAAACTTCTTTATGTTCCCTTTACCACAAGTGATCTTTACAACTGGAAGCAACAGAAACCCCTGTTTTCAGAGAAGCCTCAGGCTTTCACCTCCCTCTTAGAATCTATCTTTTTTACCCATCAGCCCAATTGGGATGACTCTCAGCAACTTTTACAGATTCTGTTCACTCCAGAGGAGAAGGACTGTATCCTGGTCAAAGCCCATAAAACCATTTTGGGCCCCAGGAACGATGCACTTCCAGACTACCAAGAATGGATTGAACAAGTTTTTCCATCTAGATTCCCTGCCTGGGACCCAAACAACAATGACGGTAAGAGGTCCCTAGATACTTATCACCAGACCCCTCTGAAAGTCTTGCAGACGGCTGCCTGGAAACCTACCAACCTGTCCAAGATGGGCAAGGTCCATCAAGGACCCACAGAGTCCCCTGCAGCTTTCCTAGAGTGGCTCCTCGAGGCGTATCAGACTTACACCCCGATAGACCCTGATACACCTCTCAACAGGCAGGCAATAAATCTGGTTTTTGTTATGCAGTTAGCCCCAGACATCAAAAGAAATTTACAGAAATTAGAAGGCTTTGAGAGAAATAATAGGGAGGAATTCATAAGTGTGGTACAAAAGGTTTACAACAATCAAGATCCTCCAGAAAAAAGTCACCAGAAAACTAGGGAAAGCAACCGACGCCGCTTCGAAGGCCGACTCCAAGAAAAGGGATCCCAAAACAAAAGCAAAATCGGTCAAATCTCCTAGAAATGAATCAGTGCGTGTTCTTCAAAGAACAGGGACACTGTAAAAACTAGTGTCCCAAACTTCAGTGTGCCCACTTCAAAGAGCATGAATATTGGAAAGAACAAGATCCTTGAAAACCTAAACCTATCTTGTCTCTTGAAGAAGGCAGTGTTGGCTCCTTGCCTATTTGCCCCCAGGAACCTACAATAACTCTTAAAATTGGGGGCACCTCTGTGGACTATTGGACATTGTTCTTGTGTTCTGGTTCTGAGAGGACGTGAGTGTGAGAGTAAGTGTGGACTATTAGACATTGTTCATGTCAGAGCCCATGTTTGTCTTGTCATTTTCTGTCATTTGCTCAGTGTTTATTGAATGATTGGTCTCAGCCTGAAACAAACAGTCCTGGAGACATTTGTGAGTGGATTGCGAATCTTTTCCTTCAAGGGACCCTTCAAGACTTTGCTCCTTCTGAGATGGCCTTATTTACCTACTTTCTTTTATGTGTCCTACACCCCCCACTAGCTGGTGCATCCTTGGCCTGGCAATCATTGGTCTCTTCATCCTTATTATGGGTATTGGGATTGGTAGCACTGCCTCTCCAGACTAGTCCACCAGAAAACATGTGGCCATGACTTGTTTATATCTCTTGTGGTGACCTTGTTCATACTTCTGTCCCCACCCAGAGTATTTTTCCCAGCTAGCTCTTTGATGACCCCATCACTGCTGGACTTTGGGCCCCTCCTTTTCCCATTGCCTGCAGAAGACTTTTCCATCAGAGCTACTGGCCCTTGATGTGAGACCCTCTCTTTTTCCTAGCCTAGGGAGGTCTCTATCACAGGAAGTGAAGACATTCTTGAGCCACATAAAGACCCCAGTGACTTATCTCTTCTATTCTTCCATTATCAAGTGTTGTTACCCAGACTGTCTTTCCTTTCAAGATTCTCATGGTTAGCATTTGCCTGATTGTGGTACCCTTGGTTGCCATGAGTTAAGAGAAAGTAATTGAATAGATTCTTATAATAATATTATCCCCTAGTGGGTCCAAAATTCCCACTTTGTTAATTTGTTAGTACATTTATTTTGTCAACCCAGTCACATATCCTGTAATCCTTCATTCTTGCTTATGCAGGCAACAGGGTTGCTGCCAGGGATGGCAGCGGGAATGGCTAGAAATTCAGTCATAGTAAGAAGAGTTTTAATTCTTTTCACTGCCTATGAAAACTTGCCACTCCTTTTGATGGACATCTGGCTTTCCCACCTCACTGCTTCTATCTCCTCACTTGGGACCATCCTCAGCCAGTCTATACACCTTGACCCCTACACTTGCCTTGCACTTGGGACATAGCTCCCAGGTAGTAAGTGGGTACTTTTCAGGAGTTAGCTAATGCTTCCTTGTTGTGGCCCTTAGCCAAAACAGCCCTGATTCTTTTCCTTGAACAGAACCCAGACTAGGGCCACTCCCCATTCCTACATTTTGGCAGAATAGCGTAGGAAAGGAACAAAAGTCTTCAGTCCAGGCAGAGTCACCCCTGTCCTGCCTCCTCCATTAAAAAAAAAAAAAAAGGATTATAACAGCCTCTGGAAGGAAGGAGGAAAATCAAGTTGGAGATTTCCTGCATGAGTCCTTTGTCTAGGGGTAAATAATTGGCCATGGGAGGTATTTTGGGCAGGACTTGGTAAATAGAAAAAAAAAATTTTTTTTTCTGAGTAGGTGAATAGGTTTTCTAGCAAATTAATGAATGCAGCTCCTCACCTTGGGCAAGGTTATTAGGTCTTTTGCTATGGTTTTTGTCTGGGGAGGGAATTAAGGTGTATGCTCTCTACTTGGGGTGGAGCCATCCAAAATGTTTAGGGCTGTTTTGTTCATTACCTTGCTAGAACTCAGAGGATATGGCCTGCAACATGTTTGTGCCTGGAGATGGGGGTCTGGTATCTGAGCTCACCTGAGCCTGGAAAATGGAGGTACCCCGTCCAGCCCTGAGTGGGAAAATCCTGTATCAATGTTATAACTCATAAAATGTCTCTCATTTATAAAATGTAATAATATGGTTGTTTAAATTGCTGGGAAAACAATTGTTATGGGTAATTCTAATTACCAGTTTGGCTGAGTGAATGATTGACTTCATAGTAAACTGTGATCCTGTTTGGTGGGAAGTGGGTTTTCAGGAGTAAGAGAAATTAGATAGAAAGGAAAATTAGACAGAAAAGAATCTGTATAAAAAATTTTGTCCTGAAACGGAATGGTTGTTTAAGAAAGTGAAAGACATGGCAAAAGTTAAAGAGAGTTTAGAATGTTTGTAGATTGTCTGTGCAGGTTAAATGAAGCTCATAAAAGGGAATTTGTGAAGGAGTTTATATATAATCCAGTTGAATATGTATTGCCTTTAAAATATTTTGGCTTGTAAATTTTTTTGAACAAATGTTTTAAGCCTTTGATATTTGATAAACCTTCCAAAATCAAAACTCTAAATTTGGGGCTTGGTGCCTGTAGCAAAGTGGTTACAGCACTGGCCACATGCACTGAGGCTGGCAGGTTTGAACTAGGCCTGGTCCAACTAAACAAACAGACAAAAACAAAAGAAAACAAAACCACAACTCTAAATATTGACATATTTTGAAATATTAAGAACCACTGAAAACCTCAAAAAACTTATTTGATTTATTAAAAATATATAGGAAACATTGTGAAATATGAAATGGTGATTGATTTTATATAAGTTATGGTTGTATGTATGTTCCAATATTATAAGACATTGGTCTGTCCTAATGTATAAGACATTGGTCTCTCCTAACATATATCATAAGTAATAATTTTCATTCATCTTAAAAAAAAATAATAAAGTGTTTTTTATAACTGGCTGAGTTCAAAGTTTGTCCTAAAAAAGAAAAAGAAATATTGAGAGAGGCTGATGAATTCTCTGGAATTCAAATTCCTGATATCTTTGGAAATTGAGTATCTTCAGACTAAAAGCAGACTTTTAGAACTTTTGTTGGAAAGTTAACAAGTCTGTAAGTATTGCTAACCTAACTTCAAACAAAACAGTTATGGATTTTTGTTTTAAATATTATTGGTTCTGTCTGTTTTGTTTTCCAGAAGTCAAGAAGATCATTTTCTGTCTTTTAAGCTATTTGTAGCTTTACAAGCAATGTATGTACTTATGAGCAGAATGTGAAACATGTATTTTTTTCTCTCTCCTTGATTTCTCTAGAATTTGAAAGCCTTTTGTAAGTATTCTTAATTTCTAAAAATACAATTATTTGCATAAGTTCAGTAAGAATCTGTTTTGTTCTATAGGATATAATGAAGGCACTTGTTATTTTACCAAGTCTTTAGCTAGAATAGCATTTCCAAGGTACCCAGACTGCATTAAGGAATGAAGGTTGACTTTATTAGGCCAATTTAAAAGCCCTTTGGAAAAACTGGCCAGATATCCATCAGTATGTCCCCTGCTGTGTGGTGAGTAATGAAGGTCACTTTTCAAGTCTGGGAATTGAAATGTGCTTGGGAACATCAGGAAAAGAGAAATTTACTTAATGCATACAGGTATCTAATAGCACAGATGAAACCTGGGCTCATGGAAGGCTTCAAGTCCAACTGGAATTCCTTATAAAAGATTCCAGCAAAGGGAATTTTAAAGAAGAGTCTAGATGGCTAATAATTATTCTTACTGCACTTTATGCAAATAATCAGACCCAGTATAGTATAGATATAGTTTATTTTGGCAACTGAGTTACTTCTGATGAAATTTGCCTTTACTGAAAAGAGAAATCAGAGAGATAGAGACGGTTTAAAAGGAGAAAAAAGGCTGTGACCCACCTGTATTAAATCCCAGCCTTGTCTGTACTGTCAACTCATAAAGTGAGACATAACTGCTTAACTAAACTTATCTGTTAAATGAGACCAAGAGACTTGCCAAAGAGTATATAATTAAATATGGTAGCTATATTTGCTGTGAAGCCTTAAGACTCAACAAAGATTGCCTGTTGGCTACACTGAAAGAATTTGTGCAGTATTAAATGTTATCTGCTATGTCTATACAGATACCTCAGGAAAAATTAGAACCCGAATGAAAAATTCCCAGTAAATGTAACTGTAACACTGCATTCTACTGTGCCTAATCTGTATACTCTGCTGAGTCTGCTGCCAGCAGAAGTCAAGTGATTCACTTTCCTGGACTTAAAAGATGTCCTTTTCAGTATAAGACTAACTTCAGGAAGCCAGAGACTGTTTTCTTTCCAATGGAAGAAACCAGACACGGGAACTATGATCCAGTCACCTACAGCCAGTTCAATGCACACCAAGAACCAACAGTACCTCCAAGAACCTAGTTGTACAGAACTCCTTTAACCCTCTATATACCCATAAGTCAGAGATGTGACTCTTGCCCTTGAGAATCAGTGGGAAATTATTGGGGTGAAAGAGAAGCCAGCCTAACTCCATTTTGATATAATTCCTTTTCCAGAATCAGTGGGAAGGCAAAAATGGGCCTGATTCCATTCTGTTGTTTTGCTACATATTATTATTGCTTTATAAGAAAAAAAAAAGTGTCACCTGCCTCCCCAGCCATTGCATGATATTTTAAATGCACTTGGTTAGAACTGTTAGATTGTGTAGAAAGTAACTAACCACCTTTGGGACAACAACCCTCATGATTATGTTAAGGTGGTTTTCATGCCATCTGTATATGATATGGAAATGTTCAAAGAGCAAATTTAATTACACTTTACTGTTTACTTCTTTTCTGTTACATTCGATAACCTTTAAAACTGGTTCCTCTTATTTGCCCTCCAATTGTATAACTGTGATTGCATTCAACGAAAGTTGTTAGTGATGTAAATTACTGACCGCCCTTGTGATTATGTCCCTGGTGATCATTGCTTTACGACCCCCACCTATAAGCCCCCCTCCCTACATTTGTAGATATTGTAGATTGCACCTGCTTTCTTAAGGAAATATTGATAATTGCTCTTGGGATGAGAGCATTGTGTAAACTAACTGCCCTACACTTGTGTTTTCCCCTAACTGCTGCTTTTGCTTTTGTGACTATGCTTACTATGTTTATTTGCCCCCTAGAAATATTTTGCCTTATAAAAGCCAGAGCCTCAAACAACTCAGGCATGTTCTCAGGAATCCCACATTGGGACACTGAGGCAGTCATCAGCTGGCTCTTCAGTAAAGGACTCCTCTTTAATTTGAAAAAAAAAATAGCAGTAATGTTAATGGTTGTAAAACAACAGCTAATATTCACTGACCACTGTATACACTTAATTTATTCTAAAGCCTCCCAGTATCCCCATCTTACTAGCTGCATGGTCATAGGCAAATTACTTACCTTTTCCATGCCTCTGTTTCCTCATCTATAAAATGAGGTACAATGGTAGCACCTATGTCCTCACAAAGAAAGGTAAAGGTTAAATAATGAAATAATTTATATAAATTACTAAGATCACAAACCAAATGTATTCTTTCTTTCTTTATTTTTTGAGACAGACTCTCACTTTGTCACCCTCGGTGGATTGCAATGACATTATAGCTCAAAGCAATCTCCAACTCCTAAGATTAGGTGATTATTTTGCCTCAGTCTCTTGAGTAGCTGGGACTACAGGTCCCCTCCATAATGCCTGACAATTTTTTTGTTGCAGTTTAACCAGGGCAAGGTTTGAACCTGCCACCCTTGTTAAATGAGGCTGGTGCCCTACCCACTGAGCCACAGGCACCACCTGGAAACCAAGTGTATTCTTACCCCCATTACTCATGAAGAAACAGAGACTCAGAGATGTCAAGGGATATACCAGAGTTCACAGAGCTAACACAGATTTTTGTCTAGATAACACTGTATTGATTTTAAAATGTTGCTTAACTGCCAGAATTTTTAAATGGAGCTGTTTTCTTGCTCCTCTTGAATGTTTGAAAGAAAACCAGGACTGGGTTCACGTTTTGATTACACTCACAGTTAAGAAAATCTAGTCTCTTAGTCCAGCTGAACCCAGTAGTGTTAAACCCAACTCACAGACTCTTAAGCAAAGAAATGAATTGTAAAACTCTGAAGTTGTTTGTAATATCCTGGATCTCTGAAGTTGTTTGTAATATCCTGGATCAAAGGCCAGATTGTCCTAGATCAGACAATGCTGACTAGCAGCTCCCCCATAAGCAGGATTTGTGGTGCCTGGTTTATTGCAATCCACATCACTCACCATGGCTTCATACCTGCCCCACATCTTTCATTCACCATGCCTCCCTGGCTCCCATAGGCATCTGAGGTTGTAGGAGAGATTCAAACACTTTAAGTCTAACATCAAATCCCTGAGGGATGTGCTGTTATCATCATTAGATACAGAAATAGGATCAAGGACATAGTGACTCTCTCAAGGTTCCATAGTCAGCAAGTGACAGATCTGGGATTCAAATGAAAGCCTACCTACCCCCAGAACCAACCTTCTTTGCCCCTCATTGAGTTTCCTTCCCAAGCTCACTAGGCTAAAATTCCTGTTAGTGGAAACAGGGAAGAAAAATTTCTGTCTGATCTCTCACACTGTGGGAGGAAGGTGAAAACAGAGAACATTCACATCTGCTTTCGAGTCTGACGACTCTTCTGCAGCCGCTTTGCTCAAGGCAAAGTTCAGTTTCCAATGGCAAATGACTCCACGGAAAGGGACCTTCAGCAAGAATAGCACAGAGCTTACGTGTAGATTCTGTGATCATTGCAAAAAGGCTCCCTGTTCAATTTGTCTTCCCTATTTCATTCCTCAGACGCCAGAGGTTAGCAAGAGGCAGGGAAGGCTGAAGCTAGCAGCAACCCCACCCAATAGGTGACAGTGCCAAGACTCCACACCCCTGTCAGCTGCTGTGAGGAGACAGCATCCTTAACCCCCAGTAAAGCAGCTGGGGAGGCCAGGGAGAGAGATTTAATTTTCTCCCCTCTTCTAGGGCTGGCTGCTTTGACAGTAGCTTCCAAAACTTTATTCTCGGGGAGATGTGCACGTCTGAGTCGTGAGTGCTTCCATGAATAATCATGGCTTTTCTCCCAGCTATTGCCTCCCTTAACCTCAGAGGCATAATTAGATATTTTTTATTTGTTTTTGTTCCATTTATGTTCTATGTTGTGTGTCTAGTTAACATATTATAGTTTGTACTTTTGCTCTTTTCAACATAAATTTTCCTCTTCCAAACCAGACTCCCCCTCCAACACACACACACACACACAGGTTTTGATCTTTTCTTATGCTGACAGGGTTAAAAAGCAGCCAAGCAGGAAAACCTGGCCACGCTGATTGGTTTCCTCAACCAAGTTAGTGATTAACCCCCCAGTGTGGCTCTGTGCCTGTTCTCACCATCTAGAAACTACAGTTTTAGCACCATCCTTTCAGCCTTTCAGTCCTCCTGGTCTAGGACATGGGTATAAGTCCCTCTGGTTTGAATCCCTGGTCTGGGTACCTCTGGTTTAAGTCCCTGGTTTGAGTCCCTCTGGTTAATCTGGTTAATTTCTATGGTCATCAGTTCGGTTTTTATTGGTCCATTGTGGTGTTGTCATTGTGCCTTTTTGTGTTTCTCTTTGCTTCACAGATGATTTTTGTCCTTTTGAAAATAAGTTCTTCCTCTTCTAAAGCAAATACCACACTGGGTTATTTATTAAGATATTTCAAATATATTTTCTCTAATAAAAAAAAAATCCAGACTGCCAATTCAGCGGCATAAGAAGTATGCCCAAAAACTAATAGAAAATCCGTGTCAAAGAATAAGCTTATTGTCCCTTTAAAACCTCCCAGCAATTTCTTAAAATGAGAGAGAGAGTGAAGGTTGAAATTGTGTACATGTGAGTACTTAAACACTGACTGAAACAATAATAATAGGTGGGCTTTTGCATCCCTCACCCTTCATAGAGGGTGAAACAATTGTGTGAGTTGTGCCTGTCTGTATCTCAGTTTTTACAACAGCTAGAACTTATCTGTGATTTATCTGAGGAAAGAGAATAGAAGACACGGGAAAACTGTACTAAAACATTTTAGAGAAGAGCCTATAGGAAACTGCTGTAACCGTGTCTCCAGAAAAATAGAAAATTTTGAACAGAAATAACTTAATAAAATTATTGTTCAAGCAACTATACTTTCCTTTAAAATAAAACTAGTTTTGAGCCTGTTATTAAAATCTTAATATTAAAAAAAATTATAAAAATGTCCACCTCTGTAATATTTCTAAAGTTACTAGATTCAACTGTGAACTTACCTAAAGAATATGATCTCCAGGGTACAGCCCACTTGTGCCTAAAAATAAATTCTTAAAAAGAAACAATGTCAAATGTCTAAGTTCACCTGAGCCTAAATATGGGCAGTATCACTGTCTAGCCCTAATAAAGAAAATCCTGATTCCATAAACTGTCCCTCATTTGTAAAATGTAGTAGTTTAAATGTTTAACTTGTTTGAGGAACTCAATCTTTACCAAAAAAAAAAAAAAAATTCTTGCCTTTTAAACTAATTTTTGGTCTGGTCAAGTAAATAAGTAACTTCATAATACATTGTAATCCTGTTCTGTAAAAAATGAGTTTTTGAAAATGAAAGAAACTTTGATATTTAACAAACCTTCCTCGATCAAAATTCTAAATTCAGTCTTTTTAAAGACATATTAGGCTTATTTTGTATATTAAAAAGGTATAGGAAACATACCTCAAATATAAAATAATCTTTAATTTTGTAAAATATTAGTCTGTATTAGTATATATTAAGAAAAACTGAAACAAACTTCTAGAACTTTAATTTAAAAAATAACATGTTTATGAGTATTGCTAACATAATGTCAAGCAAAATAGAAATCGATTACATGAAACTGAGTTAATTTGTTATGGCTTTTTATATGAAATATTGCCAATTCTTTTTATGGTCTGTTTTCTAGAAATTAAGAGAATCATTGTCTATCTTTTAAACTATTTGTAGCTTTTCAAGCAATGTATATACTTATGAGCAGAATTTGAAATATGTATTTTTTTCCTTGATTTTTCCAGAATTTGAAAGCCATTTGTAAGTATTCTTAATTTCTAACAATACAGTTATTTGCATAAGTTCAATAAGAGTCTGTTTTGTTCTACAGGACATGATAAAAGCACGGGCTATTTTATCATGGCTTTAGCTGGAATAGCATTTCCAGAAGTGTCAAGACTGTGTTAATGAATTCAGGTTGACTTTATAAAGCCAATAAAAAAGCCCTTTGGAAAAACTGGCCAGATATTCATCAATAATATTTCCTGATCTGTGGGAACTGATGAAAGTTGCTTTCTGACAGGTCTAGGAATTGAAATGTGCTTGGGGACCTCAGGAAGAGAGAAATTTATCCAATGCATGCAGGTATCTAATGGCACAGATAAAACCTGGGCTCATGAAAGGCTTAAGTCTAACCTGAAAATTCCTTATAGAAAGTTCCAGCAAAGCCAATTTTTTAGAAAAAGAGCCTAAATAGCTAATAATTAATCATTCTTATTACACTTTATGCAAATAATTAGGCCCAATATACTGGCAGTACAGTTTATTTTGCTAACTAAGTTAGTTCTGCTATGATTTATCTTTAGTAAAGAGAAACATTGGAGACAGAAATGATTAAAAAAAAAAAGGCTGTGGGTCACCTGTATTAAATTCCAGCCTTGTTTGTAATGTCAACTCATAAAACATAACTATTTTACTAAACAAATCTATTAAATGAAATTAAGAAACTGGCCAAGAAGTACAGAATTATAGACAATAATCATATTTGCTCTGAAACCCTGAAACTCAACAAAAATTACCTATAGGCCACACTAGAAATTTTCTGCAGTATTAAATATTATCAATTATGTAAAAACTCTTAAAACTATGTATTATCTTCAAAACTGTGCTAAGTTTATAAGTAAGAATACTAATATTCTAATTGTGTAACCTTAGCCTCGAAATCCAGAACTTGTAAATATTTGTCAATAACTACTGAATAGTTTCATACTCTTAAAACAATCAACATGTCCTGCTCTGAACACAAACTGAAAGCTGGCTGGTCCATGCACAACTGAAGTCTGAGGAAACTCCTCACAGGACTTATCTTAATTAAACTTTAAACTTTGAGAAAAGAGAAAAAAATGTAATCTATGTGTCCACACCCCACTCCGAAGCATCCTCCTCCTGGAGGCAGGCCCCTGAAATTTAAATCAACTTACTGATTATGTTGAAAAGTGAATAAGCATTGTTAAACTTATGATAATTAAGAAATCAATATGACCCTGTGCCCGACCTTATACCCACCCATCCGTCAATAATTTGACTAATTAAGAAGAAAAGGGGAGACTTGTTAGGTATAGAATAAAGTCAAAAAATACAAATTCTGACATTCTGGGGCTGCAAGCTCTCAACAAAATGGAGTAAGTCTGGTTTACTCCCAAGATAGATAGGGAAAGTACTCACTAACTTCTTGCTTGACTAACACCTTGGCCTGGGAAATGAACTGACTATCCCCAGACTGACCTTTAAATAATGCCAGGTGGAAAGAATACTGAGCCAAAGATGTATGGAGGAAAAGTATGAAAGTAAAATGTATGTGAGAATATTAAAACAATGTATGACCTAGAGCTAACTAACTGCGAAATTCCACTTCTGTACAATGCTTACTTGCTATCCCTCCCCCAAACAAATGCACCTGGAAAACCTGCATGCCAACAAGAATGCAGACCAAGCCTTAGAAACCTGACTCCTTAAGCACTCGGGGCTGCTCTCAAAAACCCCATGTTGGGATACTGAGGCAGCAGCCAGCTGGCTCTTCAATAAAAAGACTCTGCTGTAAATTTGGCTTATTTTGCAGTGTGGTCTTTGTGGAACTCCCAGGTCCAACACCTGGGTACTTCCATTAATCTTATAAATAAAATTACCATAATTTTTACATTTGCCTGTGTATGGAGAAGTTATCTCTTTAAAGATTCCAGCAGATAACCTTCAACTGATTCATACAAAAGGACATATGCCCATCCTGCTAGGCGTACATTACAGGAAAAACCCCACTAGTAGCACAATCCTGCTTGGCACATTTGCAGAAATCATTCAGGAACATCAACTACTCCAGGGATCAGTAGGCCAAGAAAGTTCCCTCAGCCTGCAGCAACCACAGGAAGACTCCAAAATGTCCCACCAGAGAAAGGACATGTTCCCTTTAAGTTGCTGCTCTTAGGCAGGCACTATTTAATGCAGAGGAGATCACATGTGTTATTTAATAGAAAAAGGCTTGTGGCAGGTGCCTGTAGTCCCAGCTACTTGGGAGGTGGAGGCAGGAGAATCGCTTGAGCCCAGGAGTTGGAGGTTGCTGTGAGCTGTCATGCCACTTCACTTTACCCAGGGCAACAGCTTAAGACTCTGTCTCAATAAATAAATAAATAAATAAATAAATAAATAAATAAATAAATAAATAAAATAGAAAAAGGCAAGTAAGATGGATGAGAAAAAATCCTACAATCAACTATAAATGGCAATTTTAACAAAAAAATTTTCAGTTGGAAATGTAACAAACCTACATAGAATACATTTTTTTTTTTTGATACCGTGTCTTGTTCTATGGAACTGGCTACAGTGCAATTGTGTCATCATAGGCTCACTGCAACCTCAGAATACTAGGCTCAAGAAATCCTCCTGCCTCAGCCTTCCAATTATCTGAGACTATAGACAGCACTCACCAATTTTTCTGTTTTTTGTTCTTGCTCAGGTTGGTTTCAAACTCCTGGCCTTAATCAATATTCCCACCTCAGCCTCCCAAAGTGTTTGGATTACAGCATAAGGCATCACACCCAGCTGAGAATGCAGTTTCATAACAAAGTAGATCCAAAAGCAAATATGGAAACTACTCAGATTAAATACAGAAATTAAATATTTATCATTTCAGGGTAGAATATGACTGAATGTTTTCAATTTTTTTAAATGAAAAATTCACATATAATACCCTAATATTTTATTTTTTTAAATCACACTTTTCTTACCACACCCACCTTCTCAACTATCAGATTTATACATGTGACATTTCAACAAAAGGAACTACCTGATTTACTTACTTGAATAGAAGCTATTTAAAAAGAAGAAAATAATACCATATGCAGAAAGTCATATACACAACAAATGTCCTCACACACAGCAGCTATGTATACACTGAAAATAGAGAGCTTTTAAAAAAATGTTTTTCTAGAAAACTTGCTGACTACTTGAAATAAAGGACTGCAATTATGGCATCACTAGATATTAGTCAAATTTATCTCAACACCAAAGATTGTAAAAGCAAGAAAAAGAATTCATATGCATTATATCCTTCCAAGTAGTTTCATCCCATTATTCATCCAGGTAATAGGTAAAATGCCAAAAATGAGGCACACCAATAAAAAAATGCAATTTATTTTCTTTCAATAAACCAATATCATTTAGTTTCAAAATATCTCTAGAATAAAGAGGAAATGCAAATGAGATCTACCAGGAAGCATCCAGGCTTGGGCCTTATGGAAGCCTGGAGTGGAGAGGATTCCCAAGCTCATCAATTCTAGGCCCTGTTTTTTTCAGCCTGGAGACATCATCTGACTCCCACAAAGATAAAGAACAACTGAGAGAAACACAATGACCTCCGACCACAATGTGACAATATACTTTTCAAATGACACATTCCACATCATACATACAATTCGATTTCCCTGTATTACCCAATGGTACTCAGAGCCCTGCGATGGGGGTGCTGACTCAACAGCACATGAGTCCTCTTGGCCAGTTTGCATAATTATTAAATATATAATGGAATTTGCCTATACTTTACAAATGTAAGTTAATAATAAAAGCAAAACATTTTTTAAAACAGGAACTAGTTGTAAATATTCAAAAATGCTGAGACAAACATTGGAGAGAATTAGTTATTCCAGAGAAAGCACATCTTTACTTGTTTGAAAACTCTCAGGCTTAAGCCAGAGGGGTAAGTGCTCAATTGTCCCTATAGAGAACAATATTAACGAACATGCATAAACACTATATTTAGAGGGTGCCAAAAATATGTATACACATTTTAGGAGCTGTTCAAACACTGACCCTGGGCAATTCAAGGCACATGGGTTCTTTAAAAGACCACTACTTTTACAATGGTAATTAGAAGGAACGTTTGTAAAGAATTTCACAAAATAATTAGCAATACTGAGATGAACAACAACAATAATGGGTATTAAATATTCATTAACTCTGCTCTCCAAGGAAGAGAGGTACTATCAATTGTCCTGGGGACAAGATTATTTGACATGAAAATATTTTACATCTAAGTAAAAACAGTTTCCCAACACTTAAAATACTTTGGACTCTAATTTTCTTGACCTAGTATGGTGCCCTCTATGGATTTTCAAATGCTCTGATGTCAAACATGAATAACTACCGGGGAGTGAATTTGAAGGACATGGTGAGATGAAAGCCCATGCTGCCTCTCTGGATTATATATTCTACTTGGAATTTGATTTGCATTAGGAAATGTTTTGTCATTGTAAACACATGACAAAAGTTCCTTTACTCTTGAAAGACCCCAGTAAGGTCTCTAGCTCTCTAGCTCTATTGAGTGTGAAGGTGTGTCCCATTATGAATCCAGTCTGTAAGGACTGAGAGAAATGGCTATGTATTCAGATATGGAGATCTCAACTCCAAGTTATAAGAAACTTGAAGAAAGAGAAGAAAAGAAAGCAAAGGATCAAAATAAATCTCCTGAAACCACTCCTAAATAATATGTATAAGAAAATCATGAATTCCAATTTTTAAAAACTGTCATATTGTGTAAGCAACACAAGTGCCCATCAATGCACATATGGATTAACAAAACTGTGGTACATGTGTACCATGCAGTATATTCAGCCATAAGAAAAGATGGAGACTTTGCATCTTTGTGTTACTTGGATGGAGTTGAAACACATTCTTCTTAGTAAAGGAAGAAAAGAATGGAAATGCAAATATCCATTGTATTTGATACTAACATAAAAAACTATACAAACAACTATATACCCACATGAAAGAAAAACACAAGGAGGAAGAAGGGAAAGAGGAAGGGGAAGATGGGAGGGTAATTGGTGGGTACTCACCTAATGTTCACAATGCTAGGGTGCTCAGCATGCCTCCTGGGTGAAGGGCTAAACTACAACTTGATCTTTCCCTGATAAATGAAAACAAGGCAACCCAAACATTTGGTACCCTATTAATGTGAAATTTTAAAGAAAAATTGCACATCAAAAAAAAATTTGTCATAAAGGTGCTCAATGATCTCAGAAATCTATGTGTGAACAAAATGAGAATTTCAATAAAGAAATAGAAAATATTTCAAAAGAACCAACAAAAATGTTTAAGCAGAAGAATTGAACTGAGACATTCAATAGAGGTATTTAATAATAGGTAAGAAAAAGCAGGACAGAGAATTAGCAAATTCAAAGACAGCTCATTTTAACTTACAGTGAGAGGAGGGACAATAACAAGGAATGAAAAAGACTGAGGAAAACAGAAGGGATGTCTGAGAAACCAGCAAATGTGATGAGAAATGCATGACCTAAGTTACAGAAGAAGAGAGGATGTTAAGAAGTGCATATAAATAAACAATGGCCAAAACTTAACAAACCTGCAGAAGAGAATGAGCATCCTGTCAAGAAGTCCAATGGCCCCAAGTAGGATAAATGTAGAGTCCACACCAAGACACCTTTCAATCAAAGACTAAGAGACGGTTTTCAAAACAGAAGACAAAAGAAACTCCTGATGTACAAGGAAACTTTGGCAAAAGAAACAGTGCAATTCTCAGAAGAAATTTCACGGGACAAAGAGTAGCACTATATGTACATATCATCACAGTTTGGAAAGTAAGAAAGAGGAAGAGAGAGGCAGACATACAAAAGCAAACTGTAAACAAAATAGCTTAGATACAGAAACTTTCTTTCACACCAGAAAAGAGAAATAGCTATGTGCAGGTAAACAAATCCTGAGGGTGATCATCACCAGAATATTATAAATTCTCATCTCTACCTTATGAGAATTATGAAGTGGATTCTGGTCAGTTGAAAGAAAGATATACTAATGAGCAACACAAAAGCATATGAAAGGGACCAGTGTTTCTGCCGTTACTATTTTTTCTCTCTAATTTTATCCCATAAAGGTTTTTGCTTGTTTTGGTTTAATTTATAGTATTTTTGTCTTTCCTCTATACCTGGTGGTGGTGGGGTACTGTGTCTGATCCAGCTAGCAAAGAGCTATTGACCTCGAGGGAATCACCCATCCCAACACCCCCAGACGTGGGGGTTTTTAAGGTTGGGACATAGTAGCCTGCTAGCCACATATATTACTCCTATTTCCTTCTTTCAGTGCCTTTCTTCTTGTTGTCAATATTTCCTTTTATTCACTCTTCTTTCTCTTTTTTCGTTCTGTTAAAATCTCTTTTTTTCCCTTCTTGCTCTTCAATCTTCTTATCCTTCTGGTCTCATACCAAAAGGACTCATTAAAAATTTAGGCCAGTGACACAGTAACTTAAAGATCAAGAAGGAGAGAAAGGATATTTAGGCTAAGGCAACAGATACAAGAAAGCACACATGAAGAAGAATCGGCAGGAAAATAATGGAAATATGAAATACCAATCCAGAGTAACCTCTTCTAGGAATTGTCAGGTAGCTGCAGCAGAGGATTCCTCCTATAAAGAAATGTTAGAAATGACAGAAGGGGAATTTAAAATACAGATGATGAAAACAATGAAGGAAATTGTTGAGAAAGTGGAAAATAACCAAAAGGAAATCCAAAAACAGAATCAAATAAGAGATGAACGATATGAGGAATATAGAAAGGATATAGCAGAGCTGAAGGAACTGAAGCAGTCAATTAGGGAACTTAAGGATGCAATAGAAAGCATCAACAATACATTAGATCATGCAGAAGAAAGAATCTCAGAGGTGGAGGATAAAGCTCTTGAGATTACTCAGATATTTATAAAGGCAGAAAAGAAGGGAGAGAAAGTAGAACATTCACTGGCAGAATTATGGGACTCTATGAAGCGTTCAAATATATGAGTTATAGGTATCCCTGAGTGGAAGAAGAATGACCTAGGGGAATGGAAGCTATTCTAGAGAATATTATAAATGAAAACTTCCCAAATATCAACAATGATTTTGACATACTCCTTTCAGAGGGGTATGGGTCCCTTGGTTGCCTCAACTCTAACAGGGCTTCTCCAAGGCACATTGTAATGAAACTATCTAAAGTCAGGACAAAAGAAAAGATTTTGCAAGCTGCCAGGAGTAAGTGCCAACTGACACACAGGGGCAAATCTATCAGGGTGACCATGGAATTCTCTAACAAAACTTTTCATGCCAGAAGACAATGGTTATCTATCTTTAATTTCCTTAAACAGAACAATTTCCAGGCCAGAATTCTATATCCTGCTAAGTTAAGCTTTAAAATTGACAGAGAAATCAAATCGTTTATTTATGTGAAAACATTGAGGAAATTTTACACAAGACAAGCTTAACAGGAAACACTTCAACTTGTTCTACACACTGACCATCACAATGGACCTTCACCAAAGTAAACATGCAGACATGAAAGAACAGAACCTAGTTTCCACAATGATGCAAAAGATAAAACTAAGCAATGGACTTTCACAAAATAAGCTGAATAGATCACCACCACACTTATCAATTATCTCAATAAATATCAATGGCTTGAATTCCCCACTAAAGAAGCATAGATTGGCTGATTGGATTAAAAAAGACAAGCCACCCATTTGCTGTCTTCAGGAAACACACTTCACATCAAAAGACAAATTAAAACTCAGAGTTAAGGGCTGGAAGTCCATTTTTTCAGGCAAACGGAATTTAGAAGAAAAGAGGGGTTGCAACGTTATTTCCAGATACATGTGGATTTAAAGCAACTAAAATCAAAAAAGACAATGATGGTCACTTCATATTGGTCAAGGGAAAATTACAACAAGAAAACATTTCAATTTTAAATATTTATGCACCCAATTTAAATGGTCCCAGATTCTTGAAACAGACCTTGCTTAGTCTGAGCAATATGATATCCTACAACACAATAATAACAGGGGATTTGAACACTCCTCTCTCAGAGCTGGACAGGTGCTCTAAACAGAAATTAAACAAAGATATAAGAGATTTAAATGAGACCCTAGAACAACTGTGCTTGATAGACGCATATAGAACACTCCACCCCAAAGATAAAGAACATACATTCTTCTCATCACCCCATGGAACATTCTCCAAAATTGATCATATCCTGGGACACAAAACAAATATCAACAGAATAAAAATAATTGAAATTTTACCTTGTATCTTCTCAGACCATAAGGTACTAAGGGTGGAACTCAACTCTAACAAAAACGTTCGACCCCACAGAAAGGCATGGAAATTAAACAACTTCTGTTGAATGACAGATGGGTGCAGGAAGAAATACAACAGGAAACATTAACTTCAATGATTTTGGGGGATAAAAACAATGATGACATAAGCTACCAAAACCTGTGGGATACCGCAAAAGCAGTTTTGAGAGGAAAATTTATCGCTTTAGATGCCTACATTTGAAAAACAGAAAGAGAGTCTATAAACTAACTCACAAGCCATCTTATGGAATCGGAGAAAGAAGAACAATCTAAGCCTAAACCCAGTAGAAGAAAAAAAAAAAAACACTTAAAATCAAATTAGGGATCAAAGAAATTGAAAACAAAAGAATCATTCAGAAAATTAATGAAACAAGAAGTTGTTTTTTTGAAAACATAAATAAAATAGATAAACCTTTGGCCAGAGTAACTAGAAATAGAGAAGTAAAATCTCTAGTAACCTCAATCAGAAATGATAAAGGGGAAATAACAACTGATCCCACAGAGAAACAAGAGATCATCTCTGAATACTATCAGAAACTCTATGCCCAGAAATTTGACAATGTGAAGGAAATGGATCAATATTTGGAATCACACCCTCTCCCTAGACTCAGCCAGGAAGAAATAGAGTCCCTGAACAGACCAATTTCAAGCACTGAGATCAAAGAAACAATAAAAAATCTTCCAACCAAAAAATGCCCTGATCCAGATGGCTTCACACCAGAATTCAATCAAATCTTCAAGGAAGAGCTTATTCCCGTACTACAGAAATTTTTCCAAAAAATTGAGGAAGAAGGAATCTTCCCCAACACATTCTATGAAGCAAACATCACCCTGATACCAAAACCAGGAAAAGACCCAACTAAAAAGGAGAATTTCAGACCAATTTCACTCATGAATATAGATGCAAAAATTCTCAACAAAATCCTAGCCAATAGATTACAGCTTATCATCAAAAAAGCCATACATCATGATCAAGTAGGTTTCATCCCAGGGATGCAAGGCTGGTTTAACATACGCAAGTCCATAAACGTTATCCACCGTATTAACAGAGGCAAAAATAAAGATCATATGATCCTCTCAATAGATGCAGAAAAAGTATTCAATAAAATCCAGCATCCTTTTCTAATTAGAACACTGAAGAGTATAGGCATAGGTGGCACATTTCTAAAACTGATAAAAGCTATCTATGACAAACCCACAGCTGATATTTTACTGAATGAAGTAAAACTGAAAGCTTTTCCTCTTAGAACTGGAACCAGAAAAGGTTGTCCTCTGTCACCTTTACTATTCAACATAGTGCTCTAAGTTCTAATACAATTAGACAAGACAAGGAAATAAAGGGAATCCAAATGGGAGCAGGGGAGGTCAAACTCTCCCTCTTTGCTGACGACATGATCTTATACATAGAGAATCCCAAAGACTCAACCACAAGATTCCTCGAAGTCATAAAAAAAAAAAATACAGTAATATTTCGAGATATAAAATCAATGTCCACAAGTCAGTAGCCTTTGTATACACCAATAACAGTCAAGAGGAGAAGCTAATTAAAGACACAAATCCCTTCACCAAAGTTTCAAAGAAATGAAATACTTAGGAGTATACCTAATAAAGGAGGTGAAGGACCTCTACAAAGAAAATTATGAAATCCTCAAAAAGGAAATAGCACGGATATTAACAAATGGAACAACATACCATGCTCATGAATGGGAAGGATCAACATTGTTAAAATGTCTATACTTCTCAAAGGAATCTACCTATTCAATGCCGTTCCCATTAAAATACCCATTAAATTCCCATTAAAATACAAACATTCCCATTAAAATACCAAACATGATTCTGCATTTTGTATGGAACCAGGAAAAAACAAGTATAGCTAAGGCAGTTTTTAGTAATAAAAATAAAGCTGGGGGCATCACCATACCAGATTTTAGGCTGTACTACAAAGCCATAGTGCTCAAGACACCATGGTACTGGCAGAAAAACAGACATAGACACTTGGAATCGAATTGAAAGTCAAGAAATGAAACTAACATTTTACAACCACCTAATCTTTGATAAACCAAACAAGAACATACCTTGGGGGAAAGACACCCTAGTCAATAAATGGTGTTGGGAGAACTGGATGTCTACATGTAAAAGACTGAAACTGGACCCACACCTTTCCCCACTCACCAAAAATTGATTCAAGATGGATAAAGGACTTAAATTTAAGGCATGAAACAAAACTTCTCAAAGAAAGCATAGAAAAACACTGGAAGATATTATCCTGGGGAAAGACTTCATGAAGAAGACTACCATGGCAATCGCAACAACAACAAAAATAAACAAATGAGACTTCATTAAACTGAAAAGCTTCTGTACAGCTAAGGAGACAACAGACAAAGCAAATAGACAAAATTTTAAAGAATTTATTTGAGCAGTGATTCCTGATTCAGGCCGCTCTGAGCAAGACATAGTTGGGGGAGGTTCACTGAGGAAACGCTAGGGGGCAGCTTTTACAGAGTGAGCAAAGAACTGAAGCTGGGAAAATACTTTGTGGGTGCAATTACGCAGCTACCTTATTGGTCTGTCTTGTTGGAAAGTCCTTCATTATGTAACCACAGTTGGTGGACTGCTTTTGATCAACTGATTTGCAACTTCTGATTTTCTCCAATATAAGCATTTTCAAAAAATTCCCAAGTTAAGCTTTGCATACTTACTGCAAATCTAGAAAGGTTAATGGCGCCTACAAAGCCTAACTGGCTTTCTCTGCTCAGAGCTGCTTCCTGCCTAGTGTCCATTTCACTTTAACAATCCTAGAACAAAATTTTGTGAAAATAAATAAATATAAAAATCTAAAATTTATATTTTTGAATTTGAGCACTTCCCTATGGGAAAGTATGATAACACAGCTTGAGTGGCCCCACTGAGCCCACCCTCCACATGCACTGTACAGAAATGCCCCTGCGGTGACCTCTGACTCTCAGAGTTACCTTCTGGCACTCACGCCTGTTGGTTTTCAATCTAGAGATTAAAAGGGCAGCATAATGAGACTTTGTCTCAAAAATAAAAAATTAAGACAAATTTTATTTCCATGTGAGAAACCCATTTGGATAGATACTAGACACTCTAAGGGCCCCCACTTTTTCTGTTTCTCCCTGTGCCATGTAACCTAGTTTGTGTGGCCTCCAGATACGTCATTAACACCTCAAGGTTGTAAGTACAATTTTTTCCCATCTGTGTCTCTTCTACTCACTGAAGGCAAGTTGTCCATTTTAAAGATCCCAAATTAAAACAAGGCTCGGTGTCTGTAGCTTCCTGGTTAGGGTGCTGGCCACATGCACTGGGGGTGTTGAGTTTGAACCCAGCCTGGGCCTGCTAAACAACAATGACAACAACAACAACAACAAAATAGCCAGGCATTGTGGTGGTTGCCTGTAGTCACAGCTGCGTGGGAGACTGAGGCAAAAGAATTGCTCAAGCACTAGAGTTTGAGGTTGCTGTGAGCTGAAATACCATGCACTCTACCCAGGGTAACATATTGAGACTCGGTCTCAAAAAAATAAAAAAATTAAGACAAATTTCAAAGTATAGAATTGAAAATAACTTTAAAGCTCTATTATTCTGAAAATATGTAATCATTTGGAGAAAATAAACATAGATGTTGTTCTGATGGTGGCTGTTTTGGTTTCCGGAGAAAAGCCTTACACTGAGGAGAAATAACTGGGTATAGGATCCAAATGGAGAAACCCAGACACAGGACAGGTGATGGGAGGGAGGCTGCCATGGGAGAAGGGAAGGACAGAGCCAAAAAGTGAGCTAACAGATTTCTAATAGGCTTCACTGGTGAACTCTTTGAAGTCAATGGAGCTTCTCTGAATCCTAAACCTTTTCCTAGGTTGAATTGTGACCAATTCAAAAGTATTGATGCTACTATCTAGTTCAGTGTGCTATGGGGTAAAGATGAGTAGGTGTGGAGTAACAGTACTACAAAAACTTAATGTATTTATTTTTCATGTACTTTATGTACTTTGAAATCATGGTATAAAAACAGATAAAAGGTATTAATAAAAAACAAAGGCAATCTATATGGAGCCCAGAGACCACTATCCTAAATGAAGTATCTCAGGAATGGAAAAACGTATACTACAATACTACATGTTCTCACTAATAAGTGGGAGCTAAATGATGGGTACGCACTGGCTCAAAAATATGTAAATAACATTGGAAACCAAGAAGGGGGTTAGGAGGATGAGGGATAAAAACTTACCTGTCAGGTACAATGCACCCTGTCCCTGTGCAGCACTCTAAAAGCCCTGGTTCAGCAGGATTCAGTGTATCTGTGCAACAAAAACATTTGTACCTCTTTGATACTTTGAAATGCAAAAGTAATGTATTTTACCAATTGGGAAATATTTGCATTTACTAAATTCACAAGTTACTAACTCGTGAGTAACATCCTTAAAAGAATCAGTCCAGAAATCTTGCACACATTTATCCACTCACTGAAATAACTCTTCACTAGAAAGCAATTAAAATGCTTTGTAGTAATTAAAACGTCTTTGAAAAAGCAACCAGGCACAAGCCACCAGGCCCAGCCACAAGTAACGTTCTTAAAATCCTTTTCAAGCAGGTGTCTCAAACAGCTGACTATGTACATTATATCCATTCACAGAAATATGTCTTCAAAACAAACCTTTTAAAGTACATGGTAAAATCATCTTTAAAGGAGCATGTTTAATTACTTTACTTATGCCTTACAGTGTGGTAAACACATGCATTCACACACTTAGTGGAATTGTTCATTCATGTTATCAATATTCCTAGACTCTACTTTGAAACATGTGTATATGAAGATTTCATTTCATACTTTAGATCCACTAACTAAAGTATCACTCTTAATGCAACCACAAATAAAATATATCAATACTGTTCTATGAGACTGGAGATAGTGGCTCACACTTGTAATCCTAACACTGTGGGTGCCCAAGGTGGGTGGATCACTTGAGCTCAGGAGTTGAAGACTAGCCTGAGCAAGAGCCAGACCCTGTATCTGCTAAAAATAGAAAGACTAGCTTGCTGTAGTGGCAGGCACCTATAGTCCTGGCTATTGGGGAGGCTAAATTAGGAGGATCACTTGAGTCCAAGAGATTGAGGTTGCTGTGAGCTATGATGCAACAGCATTTTCTACCCAAGAACAAAATGAGAGTTTGTCTCAAAAAATAAATTAAAAAATCACGAGTTAAGTGGGCAGCACCAGTGGCTCAAAGTAGTAAGGTGCCAGCCCCATATACCGGGGGTGGCAGGTTCAAGCTCAGCCCTGGCCAAAAACTGCAAAAAAGAAACAACAACAACAATAACAAAGACATGGCAGAAGCTTAAAACAGTGTGGGACTGATTTCTGATTATTTGCTTTGGACTTTTTACCTTCCTTCTTTAATCTTAGGTGTAAGATGTGATGAACGTTGTGAAAAAAGTATCCAAAAGGTAACCCTAACTAGACAAACTGTCAATATGTGTTACTGGTTACTCTTATTATGAATATATAGGAAAGCCTGAAGGTATTGCATATATAATAACACCCAATATCAGATGCCTCCCACTGGGCCAGCTGTTTGCTATAATCCTTCTGAACCCCCAGAACAAACTGAATTTGCTATGTGGTATACTGATATTCCTAGAAAGACAATAATTCGAGTTATAACAGAAGGAATACCTAAACAAATATTAAAAAAATCAGTAATAACAATTTTGCTTGTATACAGACATATGTCTTTTTATATTTTCAATAATAAGTAGAAGTTTAACATGTACAAAAACTATATATTTCTGAAGAATCATTTCTATGTATTTTGTGTTATCATGTTAACTTTAATTCTCTACTTGTTAATGGTACACAATGGATATTGAACTTAAAATAATAATAGAATAATGGTAAACTTTTTTTAAAAAAGTGAGGTTAAAAATAAACGAACAACAACAACAACAACAAATATATGTCATTGATTTTGGAATATAAAATGATAATAAAAGTAGTTCCAAACAAACAAAAAAAAAAAAAACCTTTAAAATGACTTTTAATGGTAGTAATACATCAGTATGTAAATTTTCATCATTCTTTTTAATTAATGGAGACAAACCTCAAGCTAAGAATTGTTAGGTATCAGCCCTTGCTTAATTGGTGCAATTTTTATGTCCCTAAAGTAGTATATGAAATACTATTTGTTAAAATATCTGAATTTGTTCTCATGGAAAAACAAAGGTAGAAACTTTCTAACCAGGCTTGGCGCGCATAGCACAATGGTTACAGTGCAGCCATATACACTGAGGGTTGCAGGTTCAAACCCGGTCCGGGCCAACTAAACAACAATGACAACTGCAAAAAAAAATAGGTGGGTGTTGTGGTGGGCACCTGTAGTCCCAGATACTTGGGAGGCTGAGGCAAGAGAATAGCTTAAGCCCTAGAGTTTGAGGTTACTGTGAGCTGTGACCCCACAGCACATTACCGAGGGCAACTAATGAGACTGTGCCCCCCAAAAAAAAGAAATAAAAAAAGAAAGAAAGAAAGGAAACTTCCTAACCATATTCAACATGGGTGTTTTGTTGCTGTTGTTGTTGTTGTTTTTGTTGTTTATCGTGCTTTGGGGTTTTTTTCTGAATTCCTGGACGTTTGGAAACATTTAAATTTTCTGTTTTGAAATTATTGACTTTGATGGAGAATTTGATTTGCACCTTAGAAAATTTCACAGCATTAACTTCCTGCTGTGTGTGATGTACTAAACCTTGAGCCTCATGACACAGCCTCTTCAGTTGTCCTCATGTCACTGCTGGAGCTCCGTTCGTCTTTAACGTGGTAGCTCTCCTTTCTCTCCGTGAGGGTGTTAGATGGATCTTTTTCAGGTTGGCTGCTACTGTCTCAATGTTATTTGTCCTCCCCATTACTGAAGCAGAGTTCTTATGGACTGTGCTGAAACTTCAAGTTCTTATCTCAAACCCGAAGATAAGTGTTTCCTGTACAAATATAAGCATAACCTCTTCCCCAACATATAACATTTGCTGGAACACAAGCAGTGGATAAGTTATTCTCATAATAAACAGGTTAATTTAATGCAGAAGTTTCATCCTCATTTTTAATATTCAAAAAATTTGAAGTAAAAAGTGCTGAAGATATTCTATTTCTTCATGTTATATTATATTGTTCTCCCCCCTGTTCTGTTTCAGCAGCATCTCTTTTAATGTCCTAATTTCTCTCTCAATATTTTCTTGTCCTGTACTATTTCTAGGAATTCCTGTAATATGCTTAACAGTATCTAATTTTAAAATTAGATAGGCAATTTTAAAGTTAATTTTAAAATTAGGCACCTGTGGCTCAATGGAGTAGGGCACTGGCCCCATTTGCTAGAGGTGGTGGGTTCAAACCCAGCCCTGGCCAAAAACTGCAAAAAAAAAAAAAAAAAAAAAAAAGAAAGAAAGAAAAGAAAAGATAGAAATATAAGCAAATCTATTATCAGTTTTTATGGTGGAAGGCTTTCCAATTACTGAGAATGCCTCCAGTAAATGAGAAATTACTGCATCAGCCTTTTCTGATGATATTGCTGATGCCCAGGAAAAATGGGAATACGTGTCAACAGAATGATGAATACATTTTAGTTTTCCAAATTCTGGAAACTGAATCATATCCATTTTCCATAATTGATTGGACTGTAAACCTCTGGGATTAACTCCAATGGGTAAATGAGGAGCAGTTAATGTTTACAGGTAGGGCATGATTGAATTATTGCCCTGGCTGAATGCCAAGAGATATTATAATAATATGGTGAAAGGCATGTTCATGTTGAGCTGTTATCACAGACCCTATTAATTGATCTACTGCTTGGTTTCCTTCAGCTATGGATACTGGTAAGTTACAATGAGCTCAAACATGTGTGATATATAAAGGAAAACTTCTATTTCTAATTGCTGCAGTGAGTTAAATAACAGGTTAAGTTTTTCTGTATTAGTTTGCAAAGTAACAGTTTCAATTATTTTACACTACAAGGGTAGAATAAATTGAATCACTGACCACGTTTATTGTTTGGTCAGCATAATCTGTTAATAACATAATAATAGCATATATTTCAGCCTTTTGTACTGATGAAGCAGGAGATTGCTGTACCTTTTGAGAATAAGAACCAACATAATCAGAAGTTCCTAATTTATTGGCATCTGTATGAAAGGTCTGAGCATCAGGAATAGGCTCTAATTGAACAATTTTAGGTAAAATCCAAGAAGTATTTTTAAGAAACTGAATTCTTTTGTCTTGGGGATAATGGTTGTCTATTATCCCAATATAGTCAGACAAGGCTGTCTGCCATTCAGCATTTAACATAAGCAAGTTATTAATCTGGTTATTGGTTAAAGGAACTATTATTTTTTCAGGATCTCTGCCCACAAGTTGTCTAAGTCTCTGATGACCTTTTAAAATTATTGAGGCCATGTTGTAAGCATAAGTCTCCATCTTCTTGGACACTTTATTTGATAAAAAGCATCATTCAACAAATGCTATTTCTTGTACTATTAAAGCTGTGAGAGAATGTATAGATGGAAATACATAAATATAAAAATTGCCACTTTCCAATATGCGTTTAAATTGAGCATCTTGAATATGCTCTTCTATCCATTGTAATTCTTTTCAGCCTCAAGAGTTAATGTCCTGGGACTATTTAAGTAAGAGTCTCCCTCAAGAATAGGGAAAAGGTTTTTAAGAGCATATGTGGGAATTTCCAATGTAGGTCTAATCCAATTTATATCTCCTAATAACTTTTGCAAATCATTTAAAGTTTTAAGAGAGTCTCTTCAAATTTGAATTTTCTGTGGAATTATATTTTGAATAGTCATACAATATCCTAAATGTTCCCAAGGCTCTTGGCTTTGAATTTTATCCCCTGATATCTGAAGGCCATATTCTTTAAATTTTAAAGAAGCCATTTGAAATAATTCTTGAAATTTTTTAGAACATGGATGAGCCAAAAAAATATCATCCATATAATGTATGCATATACTTACAGGAAATTCCTTTTGAAACTCTTCTAATGGCTGATCTGCAAACAATTGACACAAGGTGGGGCTGTTAAGCATATTTTGAGGCAAAACTCTCCAATGAAGTCTTTCAGTTGGCCTGTCATGATTTAGGACTGGTATGTTAAAAGCGAATCTTTCTGCATCCTGAGGCCACAAGTGAATGTTAAAAAAGCAGTCTTTTAAATCCATGAAAATTATAGGAAAATATTTTGGAATTTATGTTAGATTTGGATTCCCTATCTGCAAGGTTCTCATTAGTTGGATAATGGTATTAATTTTTCTTAAATCAGTTAACATTCTCCATTTACCAGACTTCTTTTTAATAACGAAGACTGGACTATTCCAAGCACTGGAGGTTTCTCGAATGTGACCTGCTTGGAGTTATTCATAGAGTAATTGATGTAGTGCTTCTAATTTTCCCAGAGGAAGGGGCGACTGCTCTACCCAGATCAGCTTTTCCATTTTCTATTGCAAAGTGCTGTGCAGGGGCCTCTAGTAAAATTCCTCTCAGACAGCTGGCAAACCTATTCCTGTTTGGTCATTTCCTACACAGGTTACTTCAGGCTCCCGTCTTAGCAGCATTAGAAATAGTGGGGATTGTTAGCATAGCTCCCCATTGTTGCAATAAGTCCCTTCCCCATAAGGTAATGGCTATGGGAGCAATGTAGGGACGTAAGCTAGCTGCTTGTCATTCTGGCCCTCTGCATTCTAAAGAAACTGCACTTTGTTCTATGTCTGACATAGTTCCTAAACCTACAAAAGTGGCTTTAACTTTGAATTTTGGCCATCCTTCAGGCCACATGTAAGGAGCTATGATGGAAACATCAGCTCCTGTGTCTACCAAGCCCTTAATCTGGACCTTATCTTTAAAAGACACAGAACACCGAGGGCGTGAGTCATTCAGGAAAGTATGCAAAAAACCTTGTTTTCCTGTGCTGCCAAAACCTCCTTCTTGAGTTACTGGGGCAGTTTTCCCTTTAGGGTAAGGTAATATTAAAATTTGAGCTACACACTGCCCTGCAGACAGCTGAATATCTTGTGTTGCTGATGCCATGATTAATATCTCACCTATATAATCTGCATCAATGATTCCAGGGTGAACATTAAGTCCTTCCATAGTAAGACTGCTTCTTTATAAAATAAGGCCTACTGTTCCTGGTGGAATAGGGCCATAAATACCTGTTTGCAGTTTCTTAGGAGAATCTTTATTGTTAAGATTAACATCAGTTAGAACTGGAAGGTCTAAAGCGGCCCTCCCCTGAGTGGCATAAAATAAACCCTGCACCTGTATTTTATTAATGGGTTTTAATTCTAATTCATTTTATACAGATGCCAATATATTAGGAATTTCTGATTATGTTGGTCCTTATTCTCAAAATCTCCTTATTCATCAGTACAAAAGGCAGAATTATATGCTATTATTGTTATTAACAGATTATGCTGACCAAGCAATAAACATGGTCACTGACTCAATGAATTCCACCCTTGTAGTTCAAAAAATTGAAACTGTTACTTTGTCAATTAATACAGAAAATCTTAACCTGCTATTTACCTCATTGCAGCAATTAATCAGAAATAGAAATTTTCCTTTATATATCACATATGTTTGAGCTCATTGTAACTTGCCTGAACCCATAACTATAGGAAACCAAGCAGTAGATCAATTAATTGGGTCTGTGATAATAGCTCAACATGAACATGCCTTACACCATAGAAATACTAAGGCATTAAAGGAGAAACATAACATCTCTTAGCATTCAGCCAGGGCAATAATTTTATCGTGCTCTACCTTCCAACCATTAACTGCTCCTCTTTTACCTATTGGAGTTAATCTTAGAGTTTTACAATCCAATCAGTTATGGAAAATGGACGTGACTCAGTTTCCAGAATTTGGGAAACTAAACTATATTCATCATTCTCTTGATACACATTCCCACTTGTCCTGGGAATTGGCATTATCATCAGAAAAGGCTGATGCAGTAATTTCTCATTTACTGGAGGTATTCTCAGTAATGGGAAAGCCTTCCACCATAAATACTGATAATAAATCTACCTATATTTCTAATAAATGTCCAACTTTTAAAAAATTACAGAATATTAAGCATATTGCAGAAATCCTTGGAAATAGTACAGGACAAGCAATTATAGAGAGTGAAATAGAACATTCAAAGAAATACTGCTGAAATAGAAAAAAGGGGCAGAACAATATATTATAACCCCAAGATATAGAATATCTTCAGCACTTTTTACTTTAAATTTTTTGAATATGAATGATGTGGATAAGATTGCTGTATTTAAGCATTGGATAACTTTTACATCATCACCATTAAATCAATCTGTTTATTCTAGGAATACCTTAACCAATGCTTGGGTTCCAGCAAATGTTATAGGTTGGGGAAGAGGTTATGCTTATATTTCTACAGGAAACACTAAACTTTGGGTTCCAGATAAGAACTTAAAATTTCAGCATGGTCTAGAAGAACTCTGCTCCAGTAAAGGGTAGGAAGAAGAACACCAAGATGGTAGCAGCCAACCTGAAAAAGATCCATCTAACACCCAAAGAAAGGAGAGCTGCCACTGTTCCTGAGCAGTGACATGGGGACAACTGAAGAGGTTGTGTCATGAGGCTCAAGGTTTAGACATCACACACAACAGGAAGTTAACGTTGTGAATATTTTTCTAGCTTTGTTAGCATTGCTATCTGCTCCTACGAATGGACAAAAGTTTGTAATACTGCACTTATGTCCCCAACCCTCCTATATTAAGAGGAGTAAGTTGGTTGGAACCTACTGTGCCTATATTAATGTTTCATCTTGGATCCCAAGTCCTTGTAACACCAGAGGGCCTTTTAAGCCTGAGGAAGAAAGCACAGTAATTACTAATTATACTACTTGTGTGACTGGCCTTCAAATTTTTTTGGATATCTGTCACATTGTCTTAATATGACAATCCAAACTTGGGTGAGCCTATAACAAGACCCACGTAAAGAATCAAATGTATTAAAGGAAATTGATATGCTAAATTCTTATTCTTTGGCTAAAGTACATCATAATAATGTGTTATCCAATCCTGAATTACCACCTTGTAAAATTCATTCTTTCATAGAGGTATGTGATTGGATACATTGGATGAAGTGTAAGGACAATTCCCTTATATGCTTATTAACACCACAGGTGGTGAAGTAATTGGTTAGGACCCATTCCTAATTTACAAACTTTATTTTGTGCACTGGTTTCATTTGAAATACCATTGCACAGAAATAAGACTGGAATAGTAATTAATTACCCTGAATATTGGAGTAACGGTGGGTTTTCATCACCATCTCTTGGTGTTGTAGCTTATCCTAAACAAGTACATTTGTGGAAAATAGCTACTGCCTTACAGCCATTAAGAGCCTAAATTGGAGGACTGTATAAAAAGAAGATCATTTATGAAATGAAATTTGAACTGAAAGAAACAAAATACATTCAGGTTTGTTTACAACATTTTTTGTATGGCTGAAAGTCAATGTTACATGGAACAAAGCCACCAGAGAACTCTTTTGCCCAAAATGTCACATGTTTACGTGTATTAACAGTTCTGTAAGCTTTATCTAATCTAAAAAACAGCTGTAGGTCGGTGCCTGTGGCTCAAGGAGTAGGGTGCCCATCCCATATTCCAGAGGTGGCAGGTTCAAACCCAGCCCCAGCCAAAAAAAAAAAAACCCACAAAAAAAATAAAATAAAAAACAGCTGTATTTGCTGAGAGCACGTACTGGCGTGTGGCTCCCGATCAACTTGGCATGTCCTTAGAAAGAATCTGCCATGTCCGTGTTGTAGTTGCTAGCTGATAGAATTTTAAAAAGAAGCAAGTGTTTCATCAGGTTGCTTATAGCTGCCATCCTGGGGATCATAGCTGTGACAGCCACCACCGCCACTGCAAGTATTGCTTTGACTCAAATAGTCAAAACTCAGAACTTTGTTGCCAATTTGCATAAGAACTCTGAACAATTTTTGACTGCCAAAAAGCAAATTGTCACTGAATTGTACAATGACATTTCAGATTAAGAACAAGCTGTTGTCATGTTAGGAGATGAAGTGATCAGTTTAAAAAAGCAAGTTAGACTTAAGTGTAATTGGAATATGACCACTTCTTGTATGACCCCTGTTATGTATAATGAAACTAAATTCCCTTGGGATAAAGTTAAGAAACATTTGCTAAATCATGAAAATTTAACTGCAGATATTGTAAATTTACAGCATGCAGTTTATTCCACTTTCCAACATAAGTTAGAAAAGATTGATGGTGATCCCATACTGCCAGGCATAGCAGATAGAATAGAGCAGTTAAATCTAATGCCTAAGATGAATGGACTTATTGGAAGTTCAGTTGGATAACTTGCATTGTTATTGATTTTATGTTTAATTTTATATATAATTTGTAAGAAAGTGAATTAGACTAAGAAGGAAAATGAAAGCCATGCAGGCATTTTTGCCTTGATGATGACAGATATGAATTCTAAGTTCCAGAAAACAAAGGGTAAATATAGGAGAAAGATGTATATGCCTCTGTGTCCACCATTCTCAGAGTGAGCAGAGAAAAATTCTTACATTGCGCAGTCAGGCTGAAACCAAGGCTGAACCATAACTAGGCTGTTAAGCCTGGGTGACTTGGAAGTAAAAGTCCAGGGCTAAGACGCTGGCCTTGGAGCTGGGGCATGCAAACATGTCATGTGTAAGTCCTAGAAATATCTGGGCTGTGGTTTTGTAAGATAAGGTCTCTGCCTCCAGGTGATTTGGGCATCCTGAGAGCAGGAGAACAATCAACCTTTTCAATGCAGCGGTCTTGTGACTTAGCGGTTTACAGGAAAAATGTCTAATGGCATGTTTTTCTGGGACTAATAATTATAACTATAATAGAAGGAATGACTATCAATTGATAAGTAGATTAGCAGATTCCAGGAGAAGGTTAATTTGTTTTTATAATATACCTATGAAGTGATTCTGTGATTATTGATTAACAGTGTGTACGTGCAGAACTGGCTATTCAAGCTGGTCAGAAATAAAGAAGTTTGCTACATGCCACCAGAGCTTGTAGTCATCTTTGCCTCATATTATTTCAATAATCAGGTCTAACCTCTGTGTCATCAACCACCCAAATGGCCTTCACACAACACAAGGAAACAAAAAATTTAGTTAAGGAGCTCTGAAATGCAGTAGAATCCCTTAGTAATAGAGTTGTCCAGGCAGAAGAAAGGATCTCTGAAACCAAAGATAAAGTTTTGAATGTTCCCAAATGCTCAATGAAGCAGACAAATAGAGAGCAAAAATTGATCATCTCCTGAGAGATGTGTGGGATCAAACAAAAGATCAATTATTCGTCTTATAGGAATTACCAAAGGAGAAGAGGATGGTCCTAAAGGTACAGATGCTCTACTCCAAGATCTTGGAGGAGAATTTCTCAAGCATTGCAAGAGATCAGGACATAAGATAGTTGACAGTTTCAGAATCCCAGCAAAACTCAATCCAAATAAAACATCTCCTAGACACATTTTGATAAACTTTTCCAAAGTTAAGACAAAGGAGAAAATTCTGTAAGCAGCCAGTTATAAAAAAAGCATCACCTACAAAAGGAGAAATATCATAATGACAACAGATCTCTCAGGCAAAATGTTTAAAAGCCAGAAGAGGATGGTCATTGACCTTCAATCTCTTAAAACATCATCCAGCATAGGATCCTGTATCCAGCTAAATTGAGTTTCATTTTTGACAGAGAAATCAAATACTTTAATGATATACACATGTTGAAGAAATTTGCCATAAGTAAATCAGCTCTCCAGGATGTTCTCGGACCTATCCTCCACAATGACATGCACAATTCTCTACCTCCAAAGTAAACTAACCCAGAAATTTTTGAACAAAACCTAACTTCCACAGTAGTGAAAAAATTAAAAATGACCATTGGACATCCGAAAATTATGACACCCCAAACACAACTAGGCTTATCAATTTTCTCAATTAATGTGAATGGTTAAAATTGTCCTTTAAAGAGTCACCGGCTGGATGACTGAATACATAAACTCAGAAAAAAATATCAGCTGCATACAAGAATCTCATCTTACTTAAAGGGAGAAAAATAGGGAGGCGGAGCAAGATGGCGGCCGAGTAAGAGCTTCCTTGCATCTGGGCACCATGAGTCTGGGGAGATAGAACTCCAGGCATCTCTGGCTGGTGGGATCTGCCTATCATCACCCCTGTGAGTATACAGGGAGTCAGTGAGAGACTTCTTGACCCCAAGAGGAGGACTAAAACAGTGGAAAAATGGCAGGTGGTCGCGTGTGTTCAATCCGTCCAAACCCGCCCGCAACTTCCACAGGCACGAGAACTTAAAGAGCAAGAGGAAGTGAAAAGAAAATTAGGGCAAAGAAACGAAATCACTCATGAGGAAGAATCAGCAGAAAACTCCAGGCAACATGAAGAACCAGTCCAGAACAACCCCGCCAAGGGACCATGAGGTAGCTACTGCAGAAGATTCCACCTATAAAGAAATGTTAGGAATGACAGAAAGGGAATTTAGAATACACATGTTGAAAACAATGAAAGAAATAATGGATGTTGAAAACAATGAAAGAAATGATGGAAACAAAGAAGGAAACTGCTAATAAAGTGGAAAATAACCAAAAGGAAATCCAAAAACAGAATCAAATGAGAGATGAACGATATGAAGAATATAAAAAGGATATAGCAGAGCTGAAGGAACTGAAACAGTCAATTAGGGAACTTAAAGATACAATGGAAAGTATCAGCAACAGGTTAGACCATGCAGAAGAAAGAATTTCAGAGGTAGAAGACAAAGATCTTGAGATAACTCAGATAGTAAAAGAGGCAGAAAAGAAGAGAGAGAAAGCAGAATGTTCACTGTCAGAATTATGGGACTTTATGAAGCGTTCCAACATACAAGTTATAGGAATTCCAGAAGGGGAAGAAGAATGCCCCAGAGGAATGGAAGCCATACTAGAGAATATTATAAAAGAAAATTTCCCAAATATCACCAAAGATTCTGACACACTGCTTTCAGAGGGATATCGGACTCCAGGTCGCCTGAACTCTAACCGAGCTTCTCCAAGACACATTGTGATGAACCTGTCCAAAGTCAAGACAAAAGAAAAGATTCTGCAAGCTGCCAGGAGGAAGCACCAGTTGACCTACAGGGGCAAATCCATCAGAGTGACGGCAGACTTCTCTAATGAAACTTTCCAAGCAAGAAGACAATGGTCATCTACCTTTAATCTACTTAAACAGAACAATTTCCAGCCCAGAATTCTGTAGCCTGCTAAGCTAAGCTTAAAAATTGACGGAGTAATCAAATCATTTACGAATATACAAAGATTGAGGAAATTCGCCACAACAAGACCAGCTCTACAGGAAATATTTCAACCTGTTCTGCACACTGACCACCACAATGGATCAGCAGCAAAGTAAGAACTCAGAAATTAAAGGACAGAACCTAACATCCACACTGATGCAAAAGATAAAACTAAGCAATGGACTCTCACAAAATAAGACGAATAGAATACTACCACACTTATCAATTATCTCAATAAATGTTAATGGCTTGAATTCCCCACTGAAGAGACATAGATTGGTTGACTGGATTAAAAAACACAAGCCATCCATTTGCTGTCTGCAAGAAACACACCTGGCTTCAAAAGACAAATTAAAGCTCAAAGTCAAGGGTTGGAAGACAATTTTTCAGGCAAATGGAATTCAGAAGAAAAGAAGAGTTGCAATATTATTTTCAGATACATGTGGATTTAAAGCAACTAAAGTCAAAAAAGACATAGATGGTCATTTTATATTGGTCAAGGGGAAAATACAACAAGAAGACGTTTCAATTCTAAATATCTATGCACCCAGTTTAAATGCTCCCAGATTCTTGAAACAGACCTTACTCAGTCTCATCAATATGCTGTCCGATAATACCATCATAACAGGGGACTTTAACACTCCTAATACAGAGCTGGACAGATCCTCTAAACAGAAATTAAACAAAGATATAAGAGATTTAAATGAGACCCTAGAACAACTGTGCTTGATAGATGCATATAGAACACTCCACCCCAAAGATAAAGAATATACATTCTTCTCATCACCCCATGGAACATTCTCCAAAATTGATCATATCCTGGGACAAAAAACAAATATCAACAGAATCAAAAGAATTGAAATTTTACCTTGTATCTTCTCAGACCGTAAGGCACTAAAGGTGGAACTCAACTCTAACAAAAACGCTCGACCCCACCCAAAGGCATGGACATTAAACAATCTTCTGTTGAATAACAGATGGCTGCAGGAAGAAATAAAACAGGAAATCATTAACTTCCTTGAGCATAACAATGAAGACACAAGCTACCAAAACCTGTGGGATACTGCAAAAGCAGTTTTGAGAGGAAAATTCTTTGCTTTAGATGCCTAAATTCGAAAAACAGAAAGAGAGCGCATCAACAATCTTACAAGAGATCTTATGGAATTGGAAAAAGAAGAAAAATCTAAGCCTAAACTCAGTAGAAGAAAAGAAATATCCAAAATCAAATCAGAGATCAATGAAATTGAAAATGAAAGAATCATTCGGAAAATTAATGAAACAAGGAATTGGTATTTTGAAAAAATAAATAAAATAGATAAACCATTTGCCAGCATAACGAGGAATAGAAACGTAAAATCTCTTGTAACCTCAATCAGAAATGATAAAGGGGAAATAACAACTGATCCTACAGAGATACAAGAGATCATCTCTGAATACTACCAGAATCTTTACGCCCAGAAATTTGACAATGTGAAGGAAATGGATCAATATTTGGAATCACACCCTCTCCCTAGACTCAGCCAGGAAGAAATAGAGCTCCTGAACAGACCAATTTCAAGCACTGAGATCAAAGAAACAATAAAAAATCTTCCAACCAAATAATGCCCTGGGTCCAGATGGCTTCACTCCAGAATTCTATCAAACCTTCAAAGAAGAGCTTATTCCTGTGCTGCAGAAATTATTCCAAAAAATTGAGGAAGAAGGAATCTTCCCAAACACGTTCTATGAAGCAAACATCACCCTGATACCAAAACCAGGAAAAGACCCAACTAAAAAGGAGAATTTCAGACCAATCTCACTCATGAATATACATGCAAAAATTCTCAACAAAATCCTAGCCAATAGATTACAGCTTATCATCAAAAAAGTCATTCATCATGATCAAGTAGGCTTCATCCCAGGGATGCAAGGCTGGTTTAACATACGCAAGTCCATAAACGTTATCCACCATATTAACAGAGGCAAAATAAAGATCACATGATCCTCTCAATAGATGTAGAAAAAGCACTTGATAAAATCCAGCACCCTTTTCTATTTAGAACACTGAAGAGTATAGGCATAGGTGGCACATTTCTAAAACTGATTGAAGCTATCTATGACAAACCCACAGCCAGTATTTTACGGAATGGAGTAATACTGAAAGCTTTTCCTCTTAGAACTGGAACCAGACAAGGTTGTCCTCTGTCACCTTTACTACTCAACGTAGTGCTGGAAGTTCTAGCCAATACAATTATGCAAGACAAGGAAATAAAGGGAATCCAAATGGGAGTAAAGGAGGTCAAACTCTCCCTCTTTGCTGATGACATGATCTTATACTTAGAGAACCCCAAAGACTCAACCACAAGACTCCTTGAAGTCGTCAAAAAATACAGTAATGTTTCAGGATATAAAATCAATGTCCACAAGTCAGTAGCCTTTGTATACACCAATAACAGTCAAGATGAGAAGCTATTTAAGGACACAACTCACTTCACCATAGTTTCAAAGAAAATGAAATACCTAGGAATATACCTAACAAAAGAGGTGAAGGACTTCTATAAAGAAAACTATGAAATCCTCAGAAAGGAAATAGCAGAGGATATTAACAACTGGAAGAACATACCATGCTCATGGATGGGAAGAATCAACATTGTTAAAATGTCTATACTTCCCAAAGCAATCTACCTATTCAATGCCATTCCTATCAAAATACCAATATCGTACTTTCAAGATTTAGAAAAAAATGATTCTGCGTTTTGTATGGAACCGGAAAAAACCCCATATAGCTAAGGCAGTTCTTAGTAATATAAATAAACCTGGGGGCATCAGCATACCAGAGTTTAGTCTGTACTACAAAGCCATAGTGCTCAAGAAACCATGGTACTGGCAGAAAAACAGACATAGACACTTGGAATCGAATTGAAAGTCAAGAAATGAAACTAACATTTTACAACCACCTAAACTTTGATAAACCAAACAATAACATACCTTGGGGGAAAGACTCCCTATTCAATAAATGGTGTTGGGAGAACTGGATGTCTACATGTAAAAGACTGAAACTGGACCCACACCTTTCCCCACTCACAAAAATTGATTCAAGATGGATAAAGGACTTAAATTTAAGGCATGAAACAATAAAAATCCTCCAAGAAAGCATAGGGAAAACACTGGAAGATATTGGCCTGGGGAAAGACATCATGAGGAAACTGCCATGGCAATTGCAACAATGCCAAAAATAAACAAATGGGACTTCATTAAACTGAAAAGCTTCTGTACAGCTAAGGAGACAATAACCAAAGCAAAGAGGCAACCTACAAAATGGGAAAGGATATTTACATATTTTCAATCAGACAAAAGCTTGATTAATAGAATCTATAGAGAACTCAAATTAATCCACACGAAAAAATCCAACAATCCCATATATCAATGGGCAAGAGACATGAATAGAACTTTTTCTAAAGATGACAGATGAATGGCTAACAAACACATGAAAAAGTGTTCATCATCTCTATATATTAGAGAAATGCAAATCAAAACAACCTTGAGCTATCATCTAACCCAGGTGAGAATGGCCCACATCACAAAATCTCAAAACTACAGATGCTGGCGTGGATGTGGAGAGAAGGGAACACTTTTACACTGCTGGTGGGACTGCAAACTAGTACAACCTTTCTGGAAGGAAGTATGGAGAACCCTCAAAGCACTCAAACTAGACCTCCCATTTGATCCTGCAATCCCATTACTGGGCATCCACCCAGAAGGAAAAAAATCCTTTTATCATAAGCACACTTGTACAAGACTGTTTATTGCAGCTCAATTTACAATCACCGAAATGTGGAAACAGCCTAAATGCCCACCAACCCAGGAATGGATTAACAAGCTGTGGTATATGTATACCATGGAATACTATTCAGCCATTAAAAAAAATGGAGACTTTACATCCTTCGTATTAACCTGGATGGAAGTGGAAGACATTATTCTTAGTAAAGCATCATAAGAATGTGGAAGCATGAATCCTATGTACTCAATTTTGATATGAGGACAATTAATGACCATTAAGATTATGGGGGGGAAGCAGTAAGAGGGACAGAGGGACGGGGTTGGGGCCTTGGTGTGTGTCACACTTTATGGGGGCAAGACATGATTGCAAGAGGGCCTTTACCTAACAATTGCAATCAGTGTAACCTGGCTTAGTGTATCCTCAATGAATCCCCAACAATAAAAATTAAATAAATATATAAATAAATAAATAAATAAATAAATAAATAAATAAATAAATAAATAGAAAGGGGAGAAAAATAGACTCAGGGTGAAAGGATGGACTTCTATAATACATTCAAATGGAAAACAGAGGAATGCAGAGATTGAAATTTTAGTTGCAGATGCAATTGGTTTTAAATGAACATACATAGTGAAAGATAAGGAATGGCGTTACATATTTGCCAAGGAAAATACTCAACATGAAGACATTTTGATAATTAATATTTATGTACCCTACCAGGATGCTCCTCAATTTATAAAGCAAACACTAATGGATATGAACAACTTGGTATCTTCCTGCACTATAATTGTTGGAGATTGTTGACAGTTTTGCATAGATCCTCCAAGAAGATACTAAACAAAGCAGTATTAGACTGAAACTTGACCGTAGAACAAATGGTCTTCACGGGACTCTACAGAACATTTTATCCTAATAAAACTGAATATACATTCTTCTCATAAGCTTATGGGTCGTCCTCCAAAATTGATCACATCTTAGGACACAAGGCTAAAATCAGCACATTTAAAAGAATAGAAATTATATTTTGTATCTTCTCAGACCACTATGGAATAAAAGTTGAACTCAACAGCAAAAGGAATCTTCATACTCAAACAAAATCATGGAAGCTAAATGATCTTAGGCTGAATGATAGCTGCGTCAAAGACGAGATTAAGAAGGAAATCACAAAATATTTGGAACAAAATGATGATGGAAGACACAAATTATCAGAACCTGTGGGATACTGAAAAGGTAGTCCTAAGAGGAAAATTTATAATATTGGAAGGCTTCATCAAGATAAGAGTAACAGGACAGAGAAGACTCCAGGCATCTGTGGCTGGGGTGATCTGTTCAGAATCATTCCTTTGGAGAAACAGGGAGTCAGTGAGACGTCCCAAACCCATGAGAAGTACAAAAGCAATGGAGAACTATCTGCTCATCCTTCTCATCCTGTACCAAAAGGAATCATCTAAGCCATAGGTCAGAGGCATGGTAACTTAAAGAGCAAGAGGTAATGAAAGGAAAATTAGGGCAAGGAAACAGATAAAAGAAAACACACATGAGGAAGAATCAGCCGAAAAAATCCTGGAAACATGAAAAACCAGTCCAGAGCAACCCCCAAAAGGAACGATGAAGTAGCTACGGCACAGGATTCCACCTAAAAATACATGTCAGAAATGACAGAAAGGGAATTTAGAATACAAATGATGAAAACAATGATGGATATTGATGATAAAGTTAAAAATAAGCAAAAGGAAATCCAAAAACAGAAAAAAATAGAGATGAATGATATACAGAATATAGAAAGGATATAGCAGAGCTGAAGGAACTGAAGCAGTCCATAAGGGAACATAAAGATGCAATAGAAAGTATTAACAACAGATTAGAATATGAAGAACAAAAGAATCTCAGAGGTAGAGAACAAAGCTCTTGAGATTACTCAGATAATTAAAGAGGCAAAAAAGAAGAGAGGGAAAGCAAATGTTCATTGACAGAATTATAGGACTTTCTCATGTGTTCAAACATATGAGTTATAGGTATCCCATAAGGGAAAGAAGAATGCCCCAGGGGAATGGAAGCCATTCTAGAGAACATTATAAATGAAAATTTCCCAAATATCACCAAAGATTCTGACACACCCCTTTCAGAGGATTATCGGACCCCAGGTCACCTCAACTCTAGCAGAGTTTCTCCAAGACACATTGTGATGAATTTGTCCAAAGTCAAGACAAAAAAAAAAGATTCTTCAACCTGCTATGATTATGCACCAGTTGACATACAGGCACCAGTTGACATACAGGGTCAAATCCATCAGGGTGACTGCAGACTTCTATAGGGAAACTTTTCAAGCAAGAAGGCAATAGTCATCTACCATTAATCTACATAAATACAACAATTTCCAGGCCAGTATTCTATATCCTGCTAAGCTAAGCTTTCAAATTGACAGAAAAATCAAATCATTTACTGATATGCAAATATTGAGGAATTTGCACACAAGACCACTTCTACGGAAATACTTCAACCTGTTCCACACACTGATCATCACAATGAATCAACCACAAAATAAGAACTCCGAAATTAAAGGACAGAACCTAACTTCCACAATGATGCAAAAGATAAAACTAAACAATGGACTCTCAAAAAATAAGATGAATAGAACACTACCACACTTATCAATTATCTCAATGTTAATGGCTTGAATTCCCCACTGAAGAGCCATAGATTGGCTGATTGGATTAAAAAACACAAGCCATCCATTTGCTGTCTGGAGGAAATACACCTAGCCTCAAAAGGCAAATTAAAACTCAGAATTAAGGGATGGGGAAGAACATTTTTAGGAAAACAGAATTCAGAAGAAAAGAGGAGTTGCAATCTTATTTTCAGATACACGTGGATTTAAAGCAACTAACATCGAAAAAGACAAAAATGTTCACTTTATATTGGTCAAGGGAAAAATACAAGAAGAAGAATTTTCAATTCTAAATATTTATGCACCCAATTTAAATGCTCCCAGATTCTTGAAACAGACCTTACTAAGTCTGAGCAATATGCTATCCTATAATACCACAATAACAGTTGGATTTAACACTCCTCTCACAGAGCTGGACAAATGTAAACAGAAATTAAACAAAGATATGAGGGACTTAAATGAGACCCTAGAACAACTGTGTTTGATACATGCATATAGAACACTCCATCCCAAGGCTAACAAATATACATTCTTCTCTTTGGCCCATGGAACAGTCTCCAAAACAAACCTGAACAGAATCAAAATAATTGAAATTTTACCTTGTAACTTCACATACCACAAGGCACTAAAGGTGGAAAGCAACTCCAACAAAAACGTTCAACCCCACACAAAGGCATGGAAATTAAACAACCTTATGTTGAATGACAGATGGGTGCAGGAAGAAATAAAACAGGAAATCATTAACTTCCTTCAGCATAATAACAATGACAACACAAGCTACCAAAACCTGTGAGATACTGCAAAAGCATTTCTGAGAGGAAAATTTACACTTTAGATGCCTACATCTGAAAAACAGAAAGAGAGTTCATCAACAAACTCACAAACCATCTTATGGAATTGGAAAAGAAGAAAAATCTAAGCCCAAACCCAGAAGAAAAAAAGAAATATCCAAAATTAAATCAGAGATCAATGAAATTGAAAACAAAAGAATCATTCAGAAAATTAATGAAACAAGGAGTTGGTTTTTTGAAAAAATAAATAAAATAGATAGACCTTTGGCCAGAGTAACTAGAAATAGAAAACTAAAATCTCTAGTGACCTCAATCAGAAATGATAAGGGGAAAACAACAACTGATGCCACAGAGATACAAGAGATCATCTCTGAATACTTTTAGAATCTCTATGCCCAGAAATTTGAAAATATGAAGGAAACAGATCAATATTTGGAATCACACCCACTCCCTAGACTTAGCCAGGAAGAAATAGATCTCCTGAATAGACCAATTTCAAGCACTGAGATCAAAGAAACAATAAAAAATCTTCCAACAAAAACTTGCCCTGGTCCAGATGGCTTCACACCAGAATTCTAACAAACCTTCAAGGAAAAGCTTATTCCCATAGTTCAGAAATTTTTCCAAAAAATTGAGGAGGAAGGAATCTTTCCCAACACGTTCGATGAAGCAAACATCACCCTGATACCAAAACCAGGAAAAGATCCAACTATAAAGGAGCATTTCAGACCAATTTCATTCAGGAATATAGATGCAAAAGTTCTCAACAAAATCCTAGCCAATAGATTACAGCTTATCATCAAAAAAGTCATACATCATGATCAAGTAGGTTTCATCCATGGGATACAAGGCTGGTTTAACATATGCAACTCCTTAAACGTCATTCAGCATATTAACAAAAGCAAAAACAAAGACCATACGATCTTCTCAATAGATTCAGAAAAAGCATTCAATAAAATACAGCATCCTTTTCTAATTGGAACACTGAAGACTATAGGCATAGGCAGCACATTTCTTAAACTGATCAAAGCTGTCTATGACAAACCCATAGCTAATATTTTACTGAATGGAGCAAAACTGAAAGCTTTTCATCTTGGAACTGGAACCAGAGAAGGTTGTCCTCTGTCACATTACTATTCAATATAGCTCTGGAAGTTCTAGCAAATATAATTAGAAAAGACAAGGAAATAAAGGGCATCCAAGTGGAACCACAGGAGGTCAAATTCTCCCTCTTTGCTGATGATATAATCTTATATTTAGAGAAACTCTAAGACTCAACCACAAGACTCCTGGAAGTGTTCAAAATATACAGTACTGGCTCAGTATATAAAACCAATGTCAACAAGTCAGTAGCCTTTGTATACATCAATAACAGCCAAGATGGGAAGCTAATTAAGGACATAACTCCCTTCACCATAGCTTCAATGAAAATGAAATACCTAGGAATATACCTAACAAAAGAGGTGAAGAACCTCTGTAAAGAAAATTATGAAACTCTAAGAAAGGAAATAGCAGTGGATATTAACAAATGGAAGAATATACCATGCTCATGGCTGGGAAGAATCAACATTGTTAAAATGTCTATACTTCGAAAAGCATCTACTGATTCAATGCCATCTCTATTAAAATACCAACATTGTACTTTCAAGACTTGGAAAAACTGGGGCGGCACCTGTGGCTCAAGGAGTAGGGCGCCAGTCCCATATGCCGGAGGTGGCGGGTTCAAGCCCAGCCCCGGGCAAAAACCACAAAAAAAAAAAAAAGACTTGGAAAAACTGATTTTTTTGTTTGTTTGTTTGTTTTATATGGAAACAGAAAAAAAAAAACAAACATATAGCTAAGGTAGTTCTTAATAATAAAAAGAAAGCCAGGGACATCAGCATACCAGATTTTAGGCTGTACTACAAATCAGTAGTGGTCAAGACAGCATGGTACTGGCACAAAAATAGAGACAAATAGACATTTGGAATCGAATAGAAAGGCAGGAAATGAAATTAATATCTTACAACCACCTAATTTTCAATAAACCAAGCAAGAACATACATTGGGGAAAAGACTCCCTATTCAATAAATGGTGCTGTGAGAACTGGATATCCACATGTAAATCACTGAAACTGGACCCACACCTTTCCCACTCACAAAACTTCATTCAAGATTCATAAAGGACTTAAATTTAAGGCATGAAACAATACAATCGTTAAAGAAAGAATAGAAAAAACACTGGAAGATATCAGCCTGGGGAAAGACTTCATGAAGAAGACTGCCATGGCAATAGCAAAAACAGGAAAAATAAGCAAATGGGATTTAATTATATTGAATAGCTTCTGTTCAGCTAAGGAGACAACAAACAAAGCAAATAGTCAACCTACACAATGGGAAAGGATATTTGCATATTTTGAATCAGACAAAAGCTTAGTAACTAGGATCTATACAGAACTTAAATTAATCCACAAGAAAAAACTAACAATCCCATACATCAATGGAGAAGAGAGGTGAAAAGAACCTTCTTTAGAGAGATGAATGGCCAGCAAAACACATGAAAAAATGCTCATCATCCCCAATTATTAGAGAAATACAGATTAAAACCACCCTGAGATAATGTCTAACCCCAGCGAGAATGGCCTATATCACAAAAATCTCAAAACTGCAGATGCTGGCGCAGATGTGGAGAGAGAGGAACACTTTTACACTGCTTGTGGGACTGCAAACTAATGCAACCTTTTTGGAAGGAAGTATGGAAAAACCTCCAAAACTCAACCTAGAACTCCCATTTGATCCTGCAACCCCATTACTGGGCATCTATCCAGAAGTAAAAAAAGCCTTTTATTATAAAGATACTTGTACTAGGCTGTTTATTGTAGCCCAATTTACAATTGCTAAAATGTGGAAACAGCTGAAATGCCCTTCAATCCAGGAATGCATTGGCAAGCTGTGGTATATGTATACCATGGAATATTATTCAACTATTTTTTAAAAATGAAGATTTTGCAGCATTTGTACTAACCAGGATGGAGGTGGAACACATTATCCTTAGTGAAGCATCACAGGAATGGAGAAGTATGCATCCTATGTATTCAACTTTGATATGAGGACAATTAATGACAATCAATGACATGGTGGTGCATGGGGGAAGGGGTGAGCAGACCGAGAAAGGCGGAGGGGTAAGAGTAAGTAAAAAGGAAAAAAAAAAAAAAGAAGAAGAAGTAAAAAATAGTGACTAATGCTCACATAAATTCGATTAGATTTTGACTAAAGTATAATACTTATACATTAATTTTTACTTCGACTTGTTAATATGTTGTTTAGGATACAGGACACTGAATCCTCATTTATAAGGGAATTATGTTTGTAATTTCCCTTTTATAATAATGTATTTGTTTCTAATTTTAATATCAGCTGTATCTAGATTAAGTAGAATGATTTGGAATTATTTATTCTTTTTCTATTTCTATAAGATTTGGCATAATCTATTTTTTGAAATTATCTTTTATCTTTATTTATAAATATTAATTGTTTATTATTTGATACTTTGGGAAAAAATAATAAGTAGTTAATTGATGACACCATACTGAACCTCAGAGTCAAAGCATTCTATAATAGACATACTCTTATTTGACAACGTGAATGTTACATTCTTTGCATTACTATTATTGTTATTGCTTAATACTTTGTTGCAGCAATCGTCTGATTTCTTTTCTGAATGTATTTGTCACATTCGTTCTTTGTGAGGTTTTTGTTTCTGGTCCCTATCTTAAAACACTGTTACTGCTGTTAAGGTTTAAGCCGTTTTAATTTTGTGAAGGCAAAAGTGGAAGCCTAATTAACACATGTATATGTGAAAATAAAAAAAAAAAAAAAACGTAAATTAATGACTGCTTCATTCAGTAAATTAATGTGGTTAGAAAAGTCCCAAATTCGGGTGGCGCCTGTGGCTCAAGGAGTTGGGCGCCGGTCCCATATGCCTGGGTTCAAACCCAGCCCCGGCCAAAAACCACACAAAAAAGAAAAGTCCCAAATTCAATAATAAAGTCTTTGGAATAATGAACAAGTTTATTTTAGACACATAGAATTTGATCTACTGACACCCATAAGCTAACCTCTGAAAGTAATTTAGAAGAGTAATCAAAATTTCAGTTTATGCACATCTTAATATTTTTAGATTTACCTCTATAGGTTTACTATATACTTTATATTAACAATACAAAACCAAATTTTAAAAGTCTGAACAAAAATGATATATTCTTTAAATTAGAGAGATAGTTATAGAAATCCACGGACAATAGCATTCTAAGATAGCTAAAAGTAATAGTATAATTTTAATTTTTCCTGGGGAAAGAAGTAGAATACACATTGTTTTAATCCCATCTCATTTTAAATTGTGGCTCTCCAAAATTAAAAAAAAAAAAAAACAAAACATAAACTGTGTCTTTACAAATAATTAATAAAGTTAGATAGGAAATATAAATAAATTTTACTTAAAGTGTCAATTCAACTTTATATTATGGAAGTGTGTCCTAAAAAATGATAATGATGTTTAAGGAAAAGAAAAAGAGATATCAAAACAAAAGGTTTTAGAGTATATTTTTTTCACTGCTTTCTTTCTCCAGATTAATATGAGGGTACAAATGCTTAGGTTACATTGTTTAATATCTAAAGTAAAGTTCAAATTGTAATTGAGCCCTTTTCCCAGGGGGCATGCTGAACACCCTCACATTGTGCACATTAGGTGAAATACCACCAATCACCCTTCCTCCTTTCCCTTCCTTTCCCCTCATTAGATTATACTTGTCTTTATCTTTCATGTAGGGGTGTAGTTGTTTATATATTGGTTTCATATTAGTATTAAATACACTGGTGAACTTATATGACACTTACTATGAAATTTTGTTCCTTTCTTGAGATACTTTACTAAGAAGAATGACTTTCACCACTTTTAAAATATTCCTTTTTTACTGTTTTTCAGATATTAATAAGTCAAAAGAACTAAACTCTGCCCTCTGTTACAGATAAAAGTCTACTAAATAAAAATTGCAAAAATGTAACACAGGGAATAACTTTGACCAATATAGATTAAAAAAGAAAACAATAGGGTGGTGCCTGTGGCTCAGTAAGTAGGGTGCCAGCTCCATATACCGAGGGTGGCAGGTTCAAAACCGGCCCCGGCCAAACTGCAACAAAAAATAGCCAGACATTGTGGCAGGCACCTGTAGTCCCAGCTACTCGGGAGGCTGAGGCAAGAGAATCACCTAAGCCCATCTGAAGAGGAAAAAAAACCCTGAAGATGAACAGATAAAGCCCTAATGAATTTGACAATCTAGATACTATTGTATAACATATTATAATCTTCTTGTTCCTTAAAACAAAGCAGGTAATTTGACTGATAACAAAATTAAATTAGAGAAGATGGCTGACCAGAAGCCGCTTTAGCCAGAAGCTCGTGTTTAAAGGGAGAGATATTGAACTGAATTGGATAGAAGCTGAATGAGAAGAGCTCCACCTGAGGGGAATACATGAGGCACCCAGCTGAACCCAATGGCAGAAACAAGAAAGTGGAGAAAAAAACGACAGGTATGATTCCAGCTCCCATAGGAAGAGCGATCCTTCCCCCCAAAAGGGATCTGCACGGTGGGTGACCAGTCAGCCAGCAAACAGGGTTCAAAAGTCTCCTCACCTTATCCCATGGAAGAACAGTTGCTAAGTCCCAGTTCTCCTTCATTATTGGGGTCCCACTTCTGAGACTGGCCTCATTCTGTCTGGCAGAAGAGACCAAATATTATTCCTGCAATTCTGAGCACCATATCACTGTTCACCCACTGTAGTTGCTGGAAGGACTGCCACCAGTTGAGTCTGGATTGTTTGACAAGCTCACTGGGAAGCTGGGAAAGTCTGCAGGCCACTAAGCTACAGCATGAGATCAGTAGCATAACAGTCCAAGCTTGTGTGAGGAGAAGGTGAGCTACCCATCTCCAGCTCCTCAAGGCTCTCTGAGCTCGACTGGGGGGTCATGGCCAGGATTCAGGTGACTTTGGACAGAACTTTGGACTTCTAGTCTCCACCAGGCAGGACTCTCTGGACTCCATTGGGGGTTTGGGCCATGGTTTAAGTGATTTTGGACTGAACTTTTGGCCTTGGGCCTTCATCGGGCAGGGCTCTCTGAGCTCAACCAGGTGGGCAGGTTCAATGACTTTGTACTCAACTTTTGATTATCACTCTCCACTGGGTGGAGGCTCTATGACTTCAACTGGGTTGGCGAGGTCAGGGTTTAAGTGACTTTATACTGAACTTTGGATTAATACTCTCCATGGGGTGGAAGCTCTCTGAGCTTAATTGGGTGGACTGTGCCTGGTTCCTGAGTGACTCTTATCTGAACATTAGACCTGTGTCACCTGCTGGTTGGCAGCCCACTGAACTTGACTGGGCAAGCAGTGTCCAGTGCTTGAGTGATTTTGTCTAAGCAATGGGCCTACACTGTAAACAGAGCTAGAGCCCAGTACTCAACTGGCTGTGTGGTGCCTAGTGTATAAGCATCTCTCCTGAACTCTGGGCCAGAAATGTCAGCTGGGCAGCCTCCTGAGCTTGATATGGTGGGTAGTAGAACCAGCACTGGCAGAGCAATTTTGATTGGAACGCTGGCCACTATTGCCTACAGAATCTTGTCCACCTGGAAACACTGTCTAGGGCTGCAGATTCACCACTTGTCTGCCTTTGTTGGTGCACCGATGGCATGGTGTCCATGGTGATAAGTGCACTCATCAGAGACAACATAAATGCAACTAAAAAACTACAATTAACATATTTAAAAAGACAAAAAGAGGAAGAAGCTGAAATTGCTAATGAGAAGGAATCAGCTGAAGAACTGTGTCAACATGAAAAATCCAAGCAGACCAATGCCTCCTGGGATGTCAAAGAAAATACAACAAATAATTCTATCCACAGACAAATTGCTGAAATATCAGAAATAAAATTTAGAATATGGACAGCAAACAAGATAATTAAACTGGAGGAAAAGTTTGAAACAGAGAACCAAAAAACAGTTCAGAAGTTGTCTCAAGAAATTAATGAATTCAAAGACAAAGTCGCCAAGGATATGGACACAATGAGGAAAGATATAGGAGAGATTAAGGACTTGAAAAATGTATTTGAGGAGCTTCAAAATGCAGTAGAGTCCCTCAGAAATAAAGTTGAGCAGTGTGAAGAACGAATGTCAGATAAAGAAGGCAAGACTTTTGAACTATCCCAAGCCTTCAAAGAGGTAGAAAAATGGATGAAAATAACAGAATATTCTCTGAATGAATTACAGAATCATTCAAAAGAAATCAAACATCCAAATTATAGAGATTCTTGAAGGAGAAGAGGATGGTAACAAAGGCACAAATTCTCTGCTCCAAGACATTAAACACAGAAATGCAGATAGTAGACAGTTTCACAACCCTAGCACAACTCAACACAAACAAAGCATCATCTAGACACATTGTAATTAATTTTGCCGATTAATTTTGCCGTAATTTTACATTGTAATTAATTTTTGTTAATATGGAGAAAAAACTTCTGCAAGCAGCCAGGCATAAGAAAAGTATTACTTACAAAGGGAAAAATGTAAGGATGACTGCCGGTTTTGTCTTTCCGCTAAAACTTTCCAAGCCAGAAAAGAATGGTCATTGACCTTCAACCTTCTCAAAGAAAACAATTTCCAGCCAAGGATCCTATATCCTGCTAAAATGAGTTTCATTTGTGATGGGAAATTCAAATACTTCACTGACATACACATGCTGGGGAAATTTGCCATGACTCAACCAGCTCGACAGGAAATACTCAGACCCATTCTTCATAACAAACAATAGGAGGGTACACCACCAAAGTAAACCTACCCAGAAAATAAGGAATGAAACATAGGCACAAAGGTGAGAGACATAAAATTAAGCTCTGGATTTCTTAAAAACAAGATGACTAAAACTCTGCCAAATCTATCAATTCTCTCAATTAATGTAAATGGTTTGAACTCTCCTTTAAAGAGCCATAGGCTGGCCAACTGGATACAGACACTCAGATTAGATATCTGAAAACTCACCTTATCTCAAAAGATAAAACAAGACTCAGAGAGAAGAAATGGGCAACACTATTCCAGGAAAATGGAAAGCAGAAAAAAGCTGGGTTGCAATCTTGTATGCAGATACAGTGGGATTCAAAACCACAAAAATAATGCAAGACAAAGATGCACACTTCATACTGGTCAAAGGAAACACACAATATGAAGAGATCTCAATAGTTAACATCTTGCACCCTATCTGAATGCTCCACATTATATCAAACAAACCCTAACTGATCTGAACGATATGATACCTTTGTGCACTATAATAGTTGGAGATTTTAACACCCCATTGGCAGTACTGGACAGATCTTTCAAGCAGAAACTAAACAAAGAAACAATGGATTTGAACAAGGCCGTAGAACAAATGGACTTAATAGACATTCATAGGACACTTTATTCTAACAAATCTAAAAACACATTCTTCTCATCAGCCCATGGATCATCTTCCAAAATTGATCATATCTCAGGTCACAAGGCTAACCTCAACAAATTCAAAAGAATTTAGACATTTTATTTTGGCTGTTAGCTGTTTCTTTCCATATGCTAGCCAATACTGCAGTTATATCTAATATTAAAATACTCTTACACACGAATTACAAATATTAATAAAATAACTCTGCATGTATAAATGCCTCAATATTTCTAGCAGAATTGAAAGCATTCAGAATGTGCATAAAATCATTTTTTTTGGTAGTGATGGTATTTTGTTTTAATCATCATTGTTTCAATAATGCTGTGTACATAGTAAAGCCCAAAACTGCATAAACAGTAGCACCAAAACTTGCTCTAAGCCAAAATGTACATCTCTTGAGGTCAGCTTGTGCCACATGCAGGTACATGGCCATTGTTGTCAATTTAACATAGATATCCTTACTGGGTGCATCAGCAGTATTGCAAGTGAAGGCTTGTGGTGGAGGCATTTTGTGTTTCCTGCAGAAATCAGTAGGTGAAATACTATATTCTTGCTTAACTTCATGTAGGTCTGACTTTGCAGCTACGATTAAGCAGGGTATTCTGCCATCCATAAAGTGTTGCTTAAAAAACCTGGCACAGTATTCAAAGGATTTGGGATTACTGACATCATACCAGGCACACAACATCACAAATGTTCTCAGCCTCAGTTAGAAATTCTGATTCTGAGATATCATGCAACAACAAGTATTTCTCTTGTCCATGTACATAAACAGTGTTAATTGCATAGTAGGATTTATGATCATCACGAATTTTCTTCTGCCTCATTAAGTTTCTTCCAAGAAGAGTAAGTATAAAGAACTCCACTTTTCTCACAGTTTTTCGTTCCATTTACATTACATCTGAACAAATTTCTTTGAGTCTGTTTTTTTTCTGCAGGTCTATCTTTTTATCTCTTGTTACTGTAATGCATGAAGCTTGAGACTCTTGTTCAGTCAATATTAAATAGCCTAGATAGCCCAAATACTCCAGGCACTGCTGTACATCTAAATAGGTCATGAGGGTCCATTGGAAAGGAATCCCTGGTAGGTTAACCAGCCTCTGTCATTGGTACAAACTGTTATTCACATCTGGTCCCCAAGGTATATAAGGGAAAACTTTGAATAAATCTTAAATTCACCAGGTGACAAAGCACAGTCTCTATCCAAATCATGCTTGTCAAAGGTGCTCTGGAGAAACAAATATGCATGATTATTTAATTCAGTAGGGCAATCAGGAGGAATTTTTAGCAGGGGGAATAAATAGTCAGGCATCAAATTCAGATCATCATCATAACCAAATGGACAAAGCACAGTCCAAGTAGTTCTGTGTCTCCCTCTCTGGATAAAAAGTGTGTGTAAAAAGAGAAAACCTTTCACTGTCAATCCACGGTCAGCCACACCATCACTTACATGTTTTCTCACTACATTCTGGACATCTTCCAAAGCTTGAGGAGCTAATGGAGTGTTGAAACAAATTCTCTGAAAGAAGTTGAGCTCAGCATCATTGAGGGTACCATCATTATCTTGGTCAGATATTTTAAATATTCAAGTAAGGGCTTCTATACAGGCTGGTTTCATCTCCTTCTCCTCTGGGAAATACAGGGGTCCCGAAGGATGAAGAACAACTTTCTGTTTGTCATAAAAGGGCTCTGATATGTTCTTCAGGTGTTTTGCTGAACACTCCACACAGGTTTCTATTTCTGTATACTGGTTCATAATAGGAAGGATGGTCTCCATACTACTATATTCCACCAGATCAGATTTGTTCCCAACCAATATTAAAGGCAGCCTGCTGTCTATGTCCATTCTTTCATTTATAAGAGGAATTCATCAACTATTTACCTTATCAATAGAATGCTTATTGTTAACAGCATACACTATGCAAATGACGTTAGCCTGTGATATTTCTTGATGAAGTTGTTTTCACTTTGTTCTACTTCTGAGTAATCTACAGTATGTGTTGGAACTCTCTCAGAGGTGACATCAGCTGGAATGGTGATTACTTCTCCTTGAGGAGGAACCTCTTCTTGGAATTCTTCTCTGACCAGAGACATAATCAGTGATGTCTTCCCAACTCTAGGTTCTCCCACCAGCAGGATCCACATGTCTTTCTTCATGTCTGTGGCACACATGGGCCGGCCTCAGCCCCCATGCATGGAGTGGACTCCTTTCACAGGATGCGCCCACTACGCAGTGCTGGTCTCCCCATGCTAAAGAACCACCTGCCACCCTCTTCTGCTGCCCGGGCCCACTGTGCCTCCTCCTCAGCTTCTTCCCCACACCAGAGCTCCACCTCCTCTGGCCCAATAGGCCTGGATAAAAGATTTAAATTTAAGACAGAAATAAAAATTCTAGAAGAGAGTGTGGGGAAAACACTTGAAGATATTGGCCTGGGGAAAAACTTCATGAGGAATACCTTACACACACACCCGCAAAGCAATTGCAGTGACACCAAAAATAAATAACTGGGACTTGAGCAAGCTAGAGAGCTTTTGCACAGCTAAGAGTACCACAAACAGAGCAAACAGACAGCCCTCAGAATGAGAGAATATTTTTGCTTACTATGAATCTGACTAAGGCCTGATAACTAGAATCTACAGAGAACTCAAAAGAACAGTAAGAAAAGTGCAAATAACTGGCTCTATAAACAGGCAAGAGATGTGAATATAAACCTCTCTGAGGTTGACAGACAAATAACCAACAAACACATGAGAAAATGCTCATTGTCTTTAATCATCAGAGAAATGCTAATCCACTCTATTATATCACCTAACCCCAGCTAGATTAGCCCACATCACAAAGTCACAAAACACTAGATGCTGGTACAGCCCCTTTGTAGAAAAGTATGGAGAATGCTCAAAGATATAAAAGTAGACCTTCCATTCGACCCTACAATCCCAATACTAGTTATCTACCCAGAGGAACAAAAATCATTTTACCACAAAGACATTTACACCAGCATGTTTATTACAGCTCAATTCATAATTGTCAAGTCAAGAAAGCAACCTAAGAGCTCATCAACCCATGAATGGATCAACAAACTGTGGTATATGTACACCATGAAATAGTATTCTGAGGCAAGAAAGTAAAAAAAGCAGAACTAAAGATCTGTCCTGGCCACTCTGTATAAGCATTAGCCTGTCTGTAACGCTCTTACTGTAGCAGCTGTGTCTGTTATCTCTATATCTTTCCTTTGGTATGTGCTGGGCCTAGATAGTAACCTTGTAACTTCCTTAACCTTTCTTAGTCTCTGAAGACAGGTAGTTAGCCCGGTGTCAAGGGCGCGGGCCAATCTGACCTTCCCTTGAGTCTGGAGACTTTCACGTTTGTCACGTCCCTCACATCTTTTATGACTCTCAACGTGCACCCTAGCCCTAAAAAATGTATAAAAGAAAGGCAAGAGATCATGTCGGGGGCTTGGTTTTTGAGACACAATTATACTGAGACCCCTGGACAGAATAAACTTGCTGCTTCCTCTATCAACTGGTGCCTGGAGTCTTCTGTCTGCATGGGTATTCCTGCTACGTTTCTTGGTTCCCTGACCAGGAAGTGAGGTTTGGGGGGAAACCATGCAGCCAGACTCTTTGGGTGGTATTCTACCACCCTGTGGATCACCCCTGAAAGAAACTCCGGTTGGTTTGGCCATACGGTCCTCAAAGTGCTTCTGGGACTGATTCTTCGAGAGGAACGTCTCATTGAGACTTAGGTAGTGAGGTGCCTGCGGTGGGTCACTGCAGAGGCTGAGCACCTGGGAGGAACCAGTAACAGGTGGCATCAGGATGTCCAGAGCAAGGTAGGATCCATTTGGGGCCCACTATAGCTTTAGTGGAACAAGGAGTCTGATCAACCCCTTGGACATTAGATCGCAGGCAGGTGGGAGGTGTGTGAGATAGTGTGGTGTGAGTGTGCATTTTGGGAATGAAACCTTGGGTGGAGATGGGGAACGAGCAAGGGAAGCCCACCTCACTGGCTAACATGTTGCAGAACTTTAATAAGGAATTTGTAGGTGACTATGGGGTTACTATGGCACCAGGGAAGCTAAAAAGTCTTTGTGAGTGGGAATGTTAATCTTTTGGGGTTGGATGGCCGTCAGAGGGAAGTCTAGAGAGGTCACTCCTGTCTAGGGTATGGCACAGAGTCACTGGAGAAGGGGGTAACCCTGATCCGTTTCCGTACATAGATACCTGGCTACAGCTAGTAGTGAACCCACCACCTTGGTTGAGAGGGCAGGTCGTGAAAGTGCTTGTAGCACAGGGACAGGAAGGGAGAGCACTTTCCACCCAACCTAGAGTAGTGGTGCTGAAGATATGGGCAGACCCTGTGTGGGAGGACCCCCCTAGACAAAGCTCCACCAACCCCGTACAGAGAAACTTCAGGTGCTACAGCACCTGAGGAACCAATTCTCCCTCAAAAACAGACTGAATCACAGCCATGCACACCTCGATCAAAGAAAGGAAAGGTCCCAGAAGGGCCGCCGCCCTTAGCAACTCGCCTGAAGCCTAAACTGGGAATCCAGATGTCCCTCAGAGAGACTAGACATACTGGAGTGGATGAGGACGGGCACATGGTCCAACGGAGAATAATGGTGTTTCAGCCATTTATACCACAGACTTGCTGGACTGGAGGCATCACACTCCTTCTTACACAGAGAAGCCTCAGGCCTTGGTTGATTTAATGCAGACCATTTTTCAGACTCATAATCCTACATGGGCAGATTGCCACCAGCTGCTCATGACCCTCTTTAACACGGACAAGAGATGCCAAGTGATTCAGGCTGTCTCAAATTGGTTAGGGGAGAATGCTCCAGAGGATTTCCAAAACCCTCAGGAGTATATTTGAATCCAGCTCCCTGGAGAGGATCCCCAGTGGGACCCAAATGTGGCAGGGGATATGGCACATCTAAACCGGTACCGAGAAGCATTGTTGCAGGGGCTGAGGAAAGGTGCACAGAAAACTACTAACTTAGCCCGAGTAAATGAGGTCCCCCAGGAAAAGACTGAGAGCCCAGGCCAGTTCTATGAGAGGTTGTGTGAAGCATTTAGAATATACACTCCTTTTGACCCTGAGAGCCCCGAGACCAGAGGATGGTTAATATGGCCCTAGTTAGTCAAAGCACTGAGGATATATGGCGAAAACTACAGAAGCAGGAGTGGTTCGCAGGTATGTACACCTCACAGCTTCTTGAAATAGCCCAGAAGGTCTTTGTGAACCAGGAAGCAGGGAGCCGTAGAGAGGAAGATAGGAGCATGAAGCGGAAGGCCAATCTCATAGCCACAGCTCTGAAGGGCAGAAGGGGAGGACCCTCTCCTTTTCAAAGAGGACAGGGTCAAAGAGTGTGAGGAAGTAGAGGACCTTGGGCAAAAGGGCCCCCTTTGCGAAGGGATCAGTGTGCAATTTGCCGAGAGACAGGGCATAGGAAGAATGAGTGTCCCCAGAGGCAAGGACATGTGGAAAATCTGGGGAGAGAGGCTGCAGACCCAGAAAGGTAGGAAGCCCTCTACAACTTAGTGGGAGAGGCCCTGCTGGACTGAAGGGGACTGGACTCAGCCGCCCCCAGAGAGTCTATGGTCTGAGTAAGAATTGGGGGCAAGGACATTGACTTTCTAATTGATACTGAGGCTGAACATTCAGTGGTCACCCAGCCAGTAGCCCCTCACTCAGACTACAGAATTGACATCATAGAAGCAACCAGAGTCACTACTGAACAAGCTTTTGTCTCCCTCAGAAGTGCTCCATAGGAGACCATGAGGTAACTCACCAGTTTCTCTACATGCCTGACTCCCCCTTGCCTCTCCTGGGTAGGGAATTTCTAGGGAAGTTAAGAGCCACAATCTTTTCTGACCAAGGAACTATGCAGCTACAACTGCCCATACCAGGTCTGGTGCTAGCCCTGACGATGCCTTAGAAGGAGGAGTAGAGGCTGTTTCTGACTGAGCCAGAGGAGGGACTGAGGCCCGAACTGGCCCAGTGGTGGCCAGGACTCTGGGCAGAAGATAACCCCCTGGGGCTGGCAGTGAACCAGCTGCCGGTAATAGTAGAGGTAAAGCCAGGGGCGAGGCCAGTGAGGCAAAAGCAGTACCGAATGCCCAGGGAGGCTCTGGAAGGGATCCAGGTGCACCTTCAGAGACTCGAGCAGTTTGGCATAATCATACGTTGCCAGTCTCCCTGGAACACTCCCTTGCTCCCTGTGCAGAAGCCCGGCACAAAGGACTACAGGCCAGGGCAGGATTTCAGGCTTGTTAATCAGGCAACTGTATCCATATACTTTGATGAGTTTGCTTCCAGAAAAGGTTAAGTGGTTCACTTGCCTTGACTTAAAAGATGCCTTTTTCAGTATAAGGCTGGCTCCAGAGAGCCAGAGGCTGTTTGCCTTCCAGTGGGAGAGACCAGACACAGGAGCTGAGATCCAGTACACATGGACCAGGTTACCACAGGGCTTCAAAAACTCCCCAACAATTTTTGGAGAAGCGCTGGCTCGTGATCTCCAAGTTCCTGGCCAAGGAATTAGGGTATGTGCTGCTCCAATACATTGATGACCTCCTCTTGGGACACTCTACCTTGGAGTGCTGTGCCTGAGGGACGGACTGTCTCTTACAACATCTAGAGGTACGTGGCTATAAAGTGTCTAAGTAGAAGGCTCAGTTCTGCAGCAGCAAGTACATTATCTAGAATTTACTATTCAGCAGGGGGAAAGGAATCTAGGCATGGAACGGAGGCAGGTCATTAATCGCCTCCCCACCCCCAAGAGCCGAAAGCAGGTTCGGGAATTCCTAGGCGCAGTCAGTTTTTGTTGTCTTTGGATCCCCAACATTGCTGTCTTGGATAAACCCTTGTATGAGGTAACTAAAGGAGAGGAGGGAAAGCCCTTGGAGTGGGGAGGAGAACAGAAACGGGCCTTCTCCCAGCTAAAGATGAGGCTGATGACTTCAACTGCATTGGGACTGCCAGACTTGGCCAAGCCCTTTACTCTGTATGTCTCAGAGAGAGATAAATTGGCTGTGGGTGTGTTAACCCAGCTGGTTGGGTCCCAGCCAAGGCCTGTAGCCTACCTCTCTAAGCAGTTGGATGGAGTAGCAAAAGGATGGCCACCCTGCTTATGGGCTCTAGCTGCTACTGCTCTCCTTGTGCAAGAAGCCGATAAGCTGACTCTAGGGCAGGATCTCAGAGTGAAAGTACCCCACTCTGTGCTCACTTTGATGAACACAAAGGGACATTTCTGGCTCTCTAATGCAAGATTATCTAAGTACCAAAGCTTAATGTGTGGTAACCCATGCATAACAGAAGTATTTAACACCCTGAACCCAGCCACACTCCTTCCAGTCAGTGGAAGAGAAACTGAGCATGACTGTGTGGAAGTTATAGATAACGTATACTCTAGCAGACCTGACGTGCGTGACCAGCCCTGGACAGAGACTGGGACTTGTATGTAGATGGAAGCAGTTACGTGACGGCGAAAGGTGAGCGGCAGGCTGGGTATGCAGTGGTCACCTTAACAGAGACTGTGGAGGCTAAGCCCCTACCCCAAGGAACATCGGCTTAGAAGGCTGAGTTAATTGCCTTGACCCAAGCCTTAGAATTAAGCCAAGGAAAAAGTGTAAATATTTACACTGACTCTAAGTATGCTTTTCTGACTCTCCAAGTGCACGGGGCATTATACAAGGAAAAGGGACTTTTAAACTCTGGAGGAAAGGACATTAAGTATCAGCAAGAAATACTCCAATTGCTAGAGGCAGTATGGAAACCACAGAAAGTGGCAGTCATGCACTGTTTTGGACATCAAAGAGATGCTTCCACCATCACTAGGGGGAACACCAGAGCTGACACTGAGGCAAAGAGCTGCCTCCCAGCTATACCAGGTGTCGCGAGTGGCTCCTCTCATCCCATGGGTCCCAGAACTCACCATTATCTACTCTCAGGAAAAGAAGGAATGGTTGGCAGTGGAGGGGAGCCAGGGAAAAGAGGGAGGATGGATAAGGATGCCAGATGGACCAGTAGCAGTCCCCCAGCTTCTAGGAGCTACTGTGGTAATGGCGATACACGAGAGCACCCATCTGGGACAGGAGTCATTGGTGAAGTTGCTGGGCTGGTAATTCTACGTCTCTCACCTGGCAGCCCTGGCCAAAGCCGTCATTCAGCGATGTGTCACCAGCAGCCAGTTCAACGCTCGCCAAGGACCAACGATACCCCCAGGAATCCAGTCATATGGAGCAAGACCCTTCGAAGACTTCCAGGTAGACTTCACTGAAATGCCCTGGTGTAAAGGGAATAAATATTTGCTGGTGATGGTTTGCACCTATTCCAGATGGGTAGAAGCATATCCTGCCCGCACCAAGAAGGCACAAGAAGTCACCCGGGCACTTTTGAGAGACATTATACCAGGTTTCGCGTTCCCGCTACAGATCGGGTCAGATAATGGGCCAGCATTCATCTCCAAATTAGTCCAGAGGACAGCTAAAATCCTTGGCATCACTTGGAAACTCCAGGCAGCCTACCGTCCACAGAGCTCGGAAAAAGTGGAACGCATGAATAGAACTACCAAAACAAGCTTAGGGAAAGTGTGCCAGGAGACAAACTTGCAGTGGGTAAGCACCCTACCCTTGGTGTTATTTAAGATTAGGTGTACTCCCACTAAGAGGACAGGATTCTCGCCATATGAGAGCTTGTATCATAGGCCACCCCCCTTACTAAGGAGTTTGCCAGGATCCCCCCGGGAATTGGGAGAGGTGGAATTAAGGAAGCAATTGCAAGCCCTGGGAAAGGTGGCAGAAACGGTGTCAGGATGGGTAAACAAAAGATGTCCTGTTAGTTTGTTTTCCTCTGTCCACCCTTTCTCCCCAGGAGCTGTGGTGTGGGTCAAGGATCAGAACGTGTCTCCCCTGAGGGCAAGGTGGAAAGGCCCTTACCACGTTATTCTGACCACACCCACTGCTGTTAGAGTAGCAGAAATTCCTGCCTGGATCCATTACAGCAGAGTAAAGCCTGCCGCGGAACTAGAGGAGGGCCCGCCCCCACCTAAGAGGAGCCGCACCCAGCAGCGGTGGCTCCTGAGTTCCCACAGAGTGGGCTCCATACCCTAACAACAACTCCTTGTAAGGCCACCTCAGACCCTTACAACCCCCTCAAGCTGGTGTTGCAGAGAACGGCAAGCCCTGCTCCAGTCACACCCCAGGAGCTGACTGGTCCACACACGGCCAAAGCATGAGGATTTGCATCATGTGGGACTGTTCTTTATTGGACTCATGGAGCTAAGTGGACTTTAGTTTGTGCAAATATTCAGGATACTAATGTAGAAAAATGTAATCAATGTATACATAAGGTAATCAAGGTAGGCCAGAAAGTGACAACTATTCTATTGTTCTATAGTTACTATGAATGTACAGGGACTCAGGGAGGGACTTGCTTATATAATACTACTCAATATAAGATGTGTGACCCTGGTGGGATCACACCTGTGGTGCATATTACAGGGGTATTTGCGAAACTTGGTAAATGTAGAATGTAAATGTTTTGGCACAGTAACTGAGATAACGCCGGAAAGGCTATGTTAACCACTGTGATAAAAATGTGTCAAATGGTTTATGAAGTGAGTGTATGATGCCCCATAATCATATCATTGTATACAGTTATGATTTAATTAAAAAAATTAAAAAAAAAAAAAAGATGTGTGACCCTGGGGAGGGACAACCCCATGTTTGCTACAATCCTTCTGAACTCCCCAATTACTATGAATTTACTATCAGAACAGAATCAGTAGGTTGGAGAGCTGAGAGGGGACTTGTAGTAGCCAGAACTCAAGGCTATGGAAATCCAACCCAGGTGTCTCTAAAATTTGACGTATGCCAAGCACTAAAACTTGCACATAGCAAGCACGAAATGTCATGCGGGTCGCTTGACTGGAAAAGGTCTTATAGGAAAAACCAGAAGTATCTATGCTCTATATACCACTCATGTGCTGAGTGTGCATATTGGTCATGTGTAATAGAAGGAACCTGGAGTACAGAAGATAATAGCCAAAAAGTGTTCGTACTAGAAAAACGGGAAGCACCAGCTGATTGCACTACTGAAGCTTGCAACCCCTTGATTCTAACCATAAGAAATCCCTCCAACCCTAAGTGGATAAAAGGACAAGTCATGTCTTTGGGAATAGATGGCATTGGCCTGAACCCAATATGTCAATTAAGGATCAGCGGGAAGGTTGCCTCCCGTCAGGTCAGTCAGGTGGCCATTTACCATACCTTCTATGATGAATTAGAGCAGCCTGTGCCACCACTCCCAAAGAGCACAAAAAATTTATTCTTCCAGTTTGCTGAAAATGTGGCACAATCCTTGAATGTAACTTTTTGCTTTATACATGGAGGAACTATGACCGGAGATGGGTGGCCAGGGGAAGCTAGAGAACTTACACCCACTGAGCCTAACCCAGACTTTGCTCCATATCGAAGAAACCTGAACGACAATGTATGGGTCCTAGAGGCCTCGATTATCAAACAATATTGCCTAGCAAGAAGTGAAGGGAAAAATCTTATTGTGCCGGTAGGACAGCTACACTGCCTAAGTCAGAGACTGTACAATGCTACTACTGGAATAACTGTCTGGTGGGGATTGAATGACAGAACTAAATCCTCTAGATAGATTCCCTGAGCTCAGAGATGCCTGGTGGCATCCAGGGTTCTCAAAAACTGGAGTGCTCCTCAGGGAATGTATTGGATTTGTAGAGATAAGGCATATGTCCAGCTACCTGATCAATGGACTGGCAGTTGTATCATAGGCTTTATAAAGCCCTCCTTCTTTCCACTGCCCATCAAAGCAGGAGAATTACTTGGACTTCCGGTAGCCACTCCTGAGGAAAAAGTCTGGCAGCATCGCCAGGACTTACAAATAGGAGAGTGGAAAGAGGATGAGTGGCCCCCAGAAAGAATAATACAGTATTATGGGCCAGCCACATGGGCAGAAGATAGGTCATGGGGTTACCGGACCCCTATCTTTATGCTAAACCATATCATACGTTTGCAGGCCGTCTTAGAAATAATCACCAATGAGACTAGCAAAGCTTTGACCCAAATAAGAAATGCTGTATACCAAAACAGACTGGCTTTAGATTATTTACTGGCTGCAGAAGGAGGAGTATGTGGAAAGTTCAATCTAACCAACTGTTGTCTGCAGATAGATGATCAGGATAGAGTGGTAGAAGATATAGCTAATGACATTTCCAAATTGGCTCATGTGCCGGTACAGGTGTGGCATGGATTTGATCCAAAATCCATCTTTGGAGGATGGTTCTCTGCTTTTGGAGGTTTTAAGACCCTTATAATAGGAGTCATACTGTTATTGGGTACTTGCCTTCTTCTCCCATGCTTATTACCGGTATTACTCCAGATAGTAAGGAACCTAGTGAGTTCAGCTGTGTCTCAAAGAGCCCCAGGTGAAGTGTATTACATGCATCACCAACGAACCGTGACACAGGCTGATGAAGATGGTGATGAGACTTCATAACAAGCTGCTCTGAGTCTCAAAGGGGGGGACCGAGGCAAGAAAGTAAAAAAAGCAGAACTAAAGATCTGTCCTGGCCACTCTGTATAAGCATTAGCCTGTCTGTAACACTCTTACTGTAGCAGCTGTGTCTGTTATCTGTATATCTTTCCCTTGGTATGTGCTGGGTCTAGATAGTAACCTTGTAACTTCCTTAACCTTCCTTCACCTCTGAAGACAGGTAGCCTGCCCAGTGTCAAGGGCGCAGGCCAATCTGACCTTCCCTTGAGTCCCGAGACTTTCACGTTTGTCATGTCCCTCACATCTTTTATGACTCTCACGTGCACCCTAGCCTTAAAAAATGTATAAAAGAAAGGAAAGAGATCAAGTCAGGGGCTCAGTTTTTTGAGACACAAGTCTGCTGAGACCCCCGGCGGGAATAAACTAGCTGCTTCCTCTATCAACTGGTGCCTGGAGTCTTCTGTCTGCGTCGGTTTTCCTGCTACAATTCAGCCATGAGAAAAGATGGAGACTTTACATCTTTTACATTTACCTGGATGGAGTTGAAATACATTCTTCTTAGTAAAGGATCACAAGAATGGAAAAATAAATATGCAATGTATTTCATACTAATATGAAATCAATATATAAACAATTAATGTTTCTCAGAACAATAACACTATTATAGTCCAGTTCAGGGGTAGAGGAAAGGGGGAGGGGGAGGATGTATGACAGAAGGAGGGAGGGCATCTGGTGGGGTCTCACCTAATGTGCACATTGTGAGGGTGTATAACACAGCACCTGGCTGATGGGTTCTTCCACAAATGGAACTTTATCCTGGAAGTGACAACAATGTAACCTAAATATTGTACCCTCATATTAATTTGAATAAAGTTAAAAAAAAAGAAATCTTAACAAAACATCAATAAACCAAAGTTAGCAACCCAATAAATGTTGCCATAACCATGCAACATTTATCCCTAGGAGCCAAAGATGGTTCAAAAAATACAAATCATTAGATTTGTATCACATATTAACAGATGGAAAAAAAATGAGGATTCACCTCAATAGATATGGGAAAAGCAACAGAAGAAATGCAGTTCTTTTCATGATAAAAATGTTCAACAGACTAGGTACAGGAGGAATTTACCTTGACACAGCAATGGCCATAAATGAAAAGCCCAGCACTAATATCAGTCTGTCTTGAAGTACTGAAATTATTAAATCTAAAATCAGGAACACGGTGACATAGTCCAAATTCTATTGAAGATGGTAATGGAAGTCCTAACCAGAACAATTAAACAAGAAAGAAAAAAGTCACCTAGCTTGGAAAGTAAAAGTTAAGTTCGAACTAATTGCAGATTGATAAACATGCAAAACACAAGACTACACTTGATGCTATTTCAAAATTCAGTTGTGCACTTACTCAGAAGAACAGGATCTCAGGAGACAGGACCCCCACGGGGGTTTCAGACCCCACTTAGGCAAACAGGGCCATGGGCCCAGGAGGACCATGGGGCTTGTACCTGATGACCCAGCTCATTTTTTAACCCCCTCCCTGCAGGGACCCAGGCTCACAGGGAGCTCGGCCAGGTTTCCTCTCACCTCCTGCATTGGCAGCTCTCCTAGTCTCAGTGGCCTCCCGGGTCTTTCCGTTGGACTTCCCTGGAGAATGTGGCTCCAAGAACCTGCCTCACCTCCTAGCCTCCCAGGATTGCTGTCAGTATGATCCCAGCTGGCACCTGCATCCACTGGGCGTCTCTCCGCCCTGGGCAGCGAGAGAAGGGGTGATCCTTCGCAAGTGAACAACCTGAGCCGGTGGAAAGAGGCTCACGCCTCTGGGGGTCGGGAAGCTGTGTGTAGGGACTCGGGGACAGCGGCCCTCACAGACCTCCCGTGCCCACCGTAGCTGCCCTCGGGCTCTGATCAGGGGCTGTTCGGGCTACCCCAGCGCCTATGAGCCCACCGCCAGCCCTGGAGGAGGCAGGTGGAGGATCCTGTGCTCATAGCGCCGGAAGACCAGAGCGTAGGGCGGGGTCCTCCGCAGCTGGTACCTGCATGGGCTGCCCTGGCCTTGTCCAGGAACCGCCTGGTCTACACATCCCGTTGCCCCCAGTCCCCCAGGACACACGCCCTTCTCCACTTGCAGCGGGTCGGAGGCAGGACTGCTCCCTGATGCCCGCTGACCTTTAAGGCAGAGAGTCCGCCTCCCGCAGACTCTCTCAGTGGCGATCATCTCCCCTCTCCTCGCCGCAGCCGGCGGCTGACCCGGAGGTTGGCAGAGGCGGCTTTGTGTGGAGCAGAGTGTCTGGGCTGGAAGCTGGGGCAACACCTCCACCAGTCCTGAGGGGTCGGAGCTAGTGTAAGAGGGCAGGCACCGAGGACACAGGGACTGCCAGGGGAGCAGACCAGGGATGCCCAGCGCCTGGCTCAGAGTCACCGAGGGCTCAGATGCAGCGTGTCCAGGACCCTGGTGGACAGGAGGTGGCGAAACGGCGCTCACCTCCAAGACAGTGCATGGAGGGTACCCTGCGAGGTGGTCCAGGAGCCTCGTCCCTGTTGCAGAAGGTGTTGGGGGCGAGGGGGGTCGCAGCTAGTATCCTGCTTGTGCTGGTGGACTACCCGAGGCTCACAGCACAGGAAGTCGCGCTTCACCACACAGGGCAAGAAGAAGGAGCTCACCAGCGCCTGCTGTGGTTGGGTCTCAGGTGGAAAAGGAGACCAGGAACTGCAGGTCAGGGGCTTGAGGGGCATGGCTGCCCATGGCGCTGTGTCCCCAAGGCCTCTGGCCCTGGACGTACCCAGTACTGGCTCCGGCCGTCCAGGGATCACCTGCCTCATGAACTGGGCTCCTGGGCACAAGTTTGCCGCCCAGGTGCACTGGCAGCGAGGGGTGCGGGTGGGGCAGCTCCAGGACTGCCCTGAAAAAGGGAAGGTGGCAACAGGGCCGTGCCTTTGAAGCAGGTGGTGAAATGCATGTCAGGCAGGAAAAGGTGCAGACCCGGGGCAGGCTGTGGCACATTACTCTCAGTGGGCAGGCCAGGGTAGGGAAGCTTGGTTGGTCCCCAGCCCTGGTCCTGTTTAAATCCAGTCAATGCATGCCGCGGACCGCCGGTCGATGGGCCTCAGTCCGAGGGTGCTCAGGGTGAACGGTACAGGTTGGTTGAGAGGTCGACGCAGGAAAAAATGACAGACTGCACACAGCACTTGGTGAAGCATGCAGCTGTAAATTTTATTGAGTTTAGAAGTTGGTATTTATACATTTTCTTTTCAAGGTTTAAACAATGCAATCTTTATTTTGCTTATGCTTGTAAATTATCTTTGTGTCTGCATATGTGGTTTATCATGCATTACATGTTTTCAAGGTTTTTGTTTTAGGGGAGGGAGGTGATTTATCAGTAACACCTGCTTACTTTCTCTTATCTAGGAATGTCAAGGCTTGTGACTTCTCTTAGCTCTGCAATTTTTCTCAGTTTCTTATAATCTCTTTTAAAAACAGCTGAACATATTCTTTTACGTATAATGCTTGACTACTTCTATATATATTTTCTATATATTTTTACTCTTATTAGTAACTATACTTTGATTCATAATTAATTGTTTGTCAAACATTAAACTACTCTATTGATTTGTATTACATATGAAAATTAGTGAAGTAAGATGTTTTTCTAAGTAAAGTTTTACTGTAGGTGGTGATAGTGTATGTCATGTTGGAACATCTTGTTTGCTGTGCCTGTATTGTCTCAATGCACTGTCTCAATTCACTGACATTTGATGATAGGAACGTGCTATTGCACCGTTCCCCTGGAGACATTGCGTCTCTTCAGGCATTCTTTCTCTGTTTAATTATGGATCAGTAAGTCATTATGTTTATTCTTAGTTTCTAAAGACAATCAGGCATTCAACTCAACAAACAGGTTTCAGAGCAAAGGTTTCTTAGGCTTTTATGCCGCACCTCGTGAGTCATTACGTTCAAACAAAGGCATGCTAGGCAACTTATGCGCTGCTGTCGCATACCAGGGGTGCTGGGGGTATCGCTCCGGGGAGCACAGACCACCTACCCATGCGTTTTACAACGCGGACAGCGCCACCTCGCTGCGGCTTGATGCCGAGGGTGCGGCAAATGCACACAGTCTGGAGAGGGGTGCGTGGGAGACGACCCTGAGGCCTCTGTCTGCCGGCAGCCTGTAGCCAAAGAGGAGCTGCGGCCGACGGGAGAAGCGCTGGCCCCGGGAGAGCCCGACTGAGCCCACCTGCACGCGCAGCGCCTGGAGTGGCGTTGGGCGCACAGGCAGGGGCGCGTGCACTGGAACCCAACGAGTTTGCTCCGCCAGTTGTTCTGGCACTTCGGAGGGCTCGGAGTGTCAGTGCTGGCGATTGCGGACAAAGCGAGTTGACTTGTTGAATTACTCTATGGAGGGAAGGGTGAAGGCGGCCTTGGGGGAAGCAGATGGTCCAGGCTGGTGGTATGGGCAGCACCTCCAGGAGTCTGGAGGGGTGGGAGCTAGTGCAGGATGGTGGGTGGCTGGGGGCGGTGAACTCACCAGGGAGTGCCAGAGGAGCAGACCAGGACGCTGGGCACGGGGGCTCAGAGCTAATGAAGGCTGAGAAGGGGCAGGGCCAGGACCCTGATGGACAGGAGATGGCACAGAGGCGCTCACCTCCAAGGCAGTGCACAGAGGCTACACTGCGATGTGGTCCAGAGGCCTCACTCCCGTCGCAGAAGATGTTGGGAAAGGGGGTGTACCAGCTGGTATTCTGCATGTGCCAGTGGACTACCCGCGGCTCACAGCACAGGAAGTCGTGCTCCGGGACACAGGGCAAGGAGAAGGAGCTCACCAGCGCCAGCTGTGGTTGGGTCTCAGGTGGTGAAGGTGACCAGGAACTGCAGATAGTGGTTGAGGGGGTGGGTGTTGAGAGGCATGGCTGCCCACCGCGCTGTGTGCCCAAGACCTCCGGCTCTGGACGTACCCAGTACTGGCTCCGGCCGTCCAGGGATCACCTCAAGAGCTGGGCTCCTTGGTGCAATGGTGGCGGGGGTTGGGGGCAGCTCCCTGACTGCCCTGAAAGCAAAGGGAAGAGGATGCGGCCGTGGCCGTGCCTTTGAAGCAGGTGATGGAATTTCTGTGGGCATTAGCCAGGAAAAGGTGCAGACAGGGGGCAGGCGGTGGTGTCTCTCAGTGGGCAGGTCTGGGTAGGGAAGCACAGCTGGTCCTCAGCCCTGGCCCTGTTTAAATGCAGTCAGTGCACACAGTCTGGAGAGGGGAGTGTGGGAGACAAACCCAGGGCCTCTGTCTGCGGGCAGCCGGGCAGCAAGGAGGAGCGGGGTTGGACAGGCTGAGCTGGAGCGGGCGGGAGACTTGCAGGTTCCTCAGAGAGCCTGATTGCGCCCACCTGCACGCGCAGTGACCGGAGTGGTTGAAGCTCGGTGGCCTTTGGGGGCATGGGCGGGGACGCTGTCTGGGGCGCGTGCACTGGAACCCAACGCGTTTGCTAGGCCAGTTCTGTCTGGGACTTCAGAGAGCCGGGAGTGTTCCTGCTGGCCATTACAGACAAAATAAGTTGACTTGTTGAATTAGTCTCTGGGGGGAAGGGTGAAGCCAGGGCGGAGGGTGAGGGCAAGGGTGAAGGCCGGGTAGGGGGAAAGTGAAGCAGGTGAAAGGGTAAAACCCCGGGGCCGGAGTCCAGGTGTGTGTGAGCACATAGCCCCCTCCATGAAGACGATCTGGAGTAAACAGGGGCAGCCGACCCCAGGCTTTGTCACCAGCCTGCGGAAGATAGGGGCATGATGGCCTGTGACACTGGCAGCATTGATGAAACCTTCACGCAGCCCAGGTACCACATCCGAGCTGGAGATCTGGGCAAGATCCACAAAGCTGCCAGCCGGGGTCAAATGGACAAAGTCCAGCAGCTCCTCTTCCTCGGGAAAAGTGGCATGAACCACAGAGATACTAAGAGAAGGTAATGGGACAGTGTCCAGAGGTGGGGCCGGCTGGGGATCCACCGCCTAGGTGGGCCAAAGGAGCCCACCCCTCCTGTCACCGAGGGCTCCCGGCTTTTTTCTCTCCACAGACCCCCAGCTCCTAGCAGTGAAAACGTTGGCGAGGAGCCACCAGGCCACCTCTGAGCAGCCACACACATCTCTAGCTGGCTTTCCATCCACGTACTATTCCTCTTATAGAGCACTTTGGTGACAATTTTCAAGTAACTTAAGTAACAGAACTAAATGCATATGGCGCTGTTTTTTCTTTTTTTTTTTCCAGTTTTTTTTTTTTTTTTATTGTTGGGGATTCATTGAGGGTTCAATAAGCCCGGTTACACTGATTGCATTTGTTAGGTAAAGACCCTCTTGCAATCCTGTCTTCCCTCAAAAGGGGTGGCACACACCAAGGCCCCACCCTCCTTCCCCCTCTTTGCTCTTCCTTTCACCAACCCCTCCCTCCTTCTTTCTCTCTCTGCTCTCCCCTTCCCCCACCCCACCATGACCTTAATTGTCATTAATTGTCCTCATATCAAAATTGAGTACATAGGATTCATGCTTTTTTTTTTTTTTTTAATAGCTCTAAAGATACAAGTGTTTTCTGGTACATGGATGAATTGTATAATGCTGAAGACAGGATTTTCAGCGTACCTGTCCCTAGAATGTGTACATTGTACCTGTAGGTAGAGGTTTGTCTATCACCCCCACCACGTTTCTTGATTGCTGTGTCCACATTACACCACTTTATGACAACATATACCCCCTGTTTAACTCCCTTTTTTAAGACTAGGTGATGTTTGTTTTTCCCTTCCTGAGATACTTCACCTAAGATGCTAGCCTGAAATTCCATCCAAGGTGCTGTAAAAGATATTATTTCCCTTCTTTTTAGGTTTGAATAGTCGCCATAGTGTATACAGAGGGTGCAAAAAATGTATACACATTTTAAGAAAGGAAGAATCTGTATTAAAATTGTAACACTCAAGTCACATTGACTTCTGCAATATAAGAGGTCCTCAAATGTGATTTGTAGTCATCTTTTGTTATCAGTACATACTGACTTTTGCAATTTTAGTAGTTTTTTTCTTTTTTTCCTTTCTTAAAATGTGTGAACCTTTTCAGGCACGTTTCGTATATGAGATCTGACAACAAAATTCGTGAACTCACCCTAGAAAAAGTGCTACATACCTCAGTTCTGAATATCACTATATTTAACTTCCAAGTACTCCCTTTCGGAAGCTGTGCACTGACATAGGTGCCTAGTTCACCCTTCAGAGCAAGTTTGGGACTCTTACTGGAATCACCTTCAGAGGTGTCATTCTACAAGTCTGACAATTCAGTTCACAATCTTGCTACCATGTACCTACATCCGTAGCACTGTCCAAACAACTTGGCAAGGTTTCATAACTTGGTACATCTGAGTCTCACAGCTGTGCTCACGTCTGTTGAGTGTCTTGTTGAGTGGCGTTCATTATTGTGTTTGCATGTGTTTGTGTGCCGTACAAAAACCGCTTTAATTAATCAAGTCCTCTTTAATTTTGGTTTTACCATTATGGCTTTGGAGGTCTTAGTCATAAATTATTTCCCTAAACCAATATTTAAAGTGGCTTTTTTACATTTTCTTTTAGAATTTTTATGGTTTCATGCCACACATTTAAGTCTTCTATCCATCTGGAATTAATTTTTGTGAGTGGTAAGAGATAGGGGTCAGGGTTCATTACTTCTGCATGTAGCTATCCCATTTTCCCAGCACCATTTATTGAATAGGGCTTCTTTCACCAGTGTATGACATCTGCTTTCTCGAAGAATGGTTACTTGTTGGTAGGTTGGTATAAATTGTGTTCTGTTCTGTTGGTCTATGCTGCTATCTCCCATTGTGATATAGTTTGAAGTCTGGTAGTGTGATGCCTCCAGATTTTTTTTTTTTTTCATTAAGATTGCTTTGGCTACTTGGGCTCATTATGGTTCCAAACAAAGTGTAGAATTATTTTTTTTAGATCTATGAAATATGACTTTGATAGGAACTGTACTGAATCTATGAATCACTTTGGGTAGTATGGACATTTTGACAATGTTGATTCTACTGCATGATATATATGTATGTATATATATTCTGTTGCATGATTCTGTAAACATGATACAGTTTCCATTTGTTTGTGTTCCCTGTGATTTCTTTCCTCAGTATTTTCTAATTATTTTTAGAGACATCATCTTTTGCCTCCTCAGTTAAGTATATTCCTAAGTACTTTATTGTTTTTTATACCTTTTGTGAATGGGTTTTGATTTTACTCTCAGCTTGACTGCTCCTGATTTGGGTACATTGATTTTATCACCTGAGCCTTTTCCAACAGTCTCTTGGTGAAGTCTTGGGGATTTTTTTAGATATAAGATTATAACATGAGTGAAAATGACAGTTTGTCCTCACCTTTTCCTGTGTGGATACCTTTTATTTCTGTCTGTTGGCTGATTGCTCTGTCCAGGACTTCCAGAACTGTTGAATAGAAATGGTGATAGTGGGAACCCTCGTCTTGTTCCAGATCTTAGGGGGTGCATTCAACTTGTCCCCACTAAGTATGATGTTGGCTATGAGTTTGTCATGTCTGACTTCTGTTTTGAGATATGAGCTTTCCTTTCATGCCGAGTTTGTTGAGGGTTGTTTTATCATGAAAGGGTGCTATATTTTGCCTAATGATTTGTCTGTTGAGATGATTATATGGTGTTATTTTTGCTTTAGTTTCTACGGTGAATCAGATTTATTTATTTATGTATGTTGAACCATCCTTGCATCCCTGGGGTGAAGCCTACTTGAACATGGTGGGTTATATCTTGATATACTGTTGAATTCAGTGTGATAGTAATTTATTGAAGGTATTTCCATCTATATGCCTAAGGGATATTGGCTTTTAGTTTTCTTCTTTTTACATTTTTCATTAATTTATTTTTCTTTTTAGTTTTCTTCTTTTGTTGTGTCCTTTCCTAGCTTTGATATCAAGGTGATATTGGCTTCATAGAAAGAGCTGGTGAGGAGTCCCCCATTCTTGATGTTATGGAATAATTTCTGCAGTGTGGGTAACAGCTCCTCTTTGTAGGTCTGATATAATTTGGGTATGAATCATCTTGTCTGTGGTTCTTAGTATTGTGAGATATTCTCCATGGAGGATGGCATTACAAGGATGGTGCTGCCAAGGGTCTCCCCAGAGAGTTCGCAGTCTCACCTAGGTCAGGCTATTTAGGCAATGGTTAATGGTTCCCAGGCTGTGAGTATTTGCTCAGACTGGGTCCTGGTGTATTGGTGGCTGAAGTCTAATTTTCCCTGGTGAGCTGCTACACCTTGTGGCAGTTGTTCGAGTTTAGCTGTAGTGGAGGAGACTCAGGGGTGGAGTACTGGGGTCTAAGTGCTGCATTGGAATATCAGGAGTGATGTCCTGGACCTGGCATGAGCTCTAGAGCCACAGGGGCAGAGCTTCTGGCTCTGGCACGAGAACCTCAGAGCCAGAATTGGGATGACCATGACCATTTTTCTCAAAATGTTAACTCTTCCTATGTTTATTGATTTGACATAAACCAAATAAAAATTCACAGTTTTCCAATTTTAAAGTTACACATATTGTTTCTTGCTATAAGGGTTAATTCTATTAATTCTATTACGTGTAGAGAATAAATGTCTTAAGACAATAATTAAGTAAATGAGTGAAGGCTATATTAACTAGTTTGATATAAGCATTCCTAATTTTTTATAACATAAGCACATTGTACCCCACAAAGGCATTAATGTATTAAAAGAAGAAAATATTTGTAATGGTATGAAAAAAAGATTTTCCCTTCTAAATATCAACATGAGGTATTAATTTTTACAAGTTAATCATTTAATAATAGCTGAAGAAAATATATATGAATGGAACAGAGTAGAAAATCCAGACATTCAAATATATGTAAGAATTTAGAATAATGGCAACACTTTATATAGCTGGAAAAGATGAACTATTATGCTTTGTAGAAAACTAACTAGATTTTTATGTCACCAAATGAGGTCCTAAGTGAATATAGATTAAACATTTTAATCTATATAGTTCTCATACAAAATGAGAACTATACTAGAACTGTACACACAAATGCCTATTTATACAGGTATTTTTTTTTTTTTTTTGCAGTTTTTGGCCAGGGCTGGGTTGGAACCCGCCACTTCCGGCATATGGGGCCAGCACCCTACTCCTTTGAGACACAGATGCCGCCCTATGCAGGCACATTTTAATGGTGACAAAGATCTTCCTGATAAATGACCTCACAAGCAAGCATTCTCCAGGTTGATTTAGCAAAATTAAAATTAATATCCTATGTTTATTGGAAAAAATTAACAAAGTAAAGAGAGCATAATTGTGAAATATTTATAAATGTGTGTAAAGGTGGAAAACTTGTCTTCATTCTACAAAGAATTCTTTCAAACCGAGACAAATACTAACGTATGATTTAAAATTAGGCAAAATGCCTTTTTTTAACATCTACTAATGACTTATGCCCTTAGGAAAAAATATTTAGTGTATTTCGTAAGAGAGGGAATTTAAATGAAAAGACCAATGAAATACTGTTTTTATCCATATAACAAGTTTGTGAGAATTCACAGCAATGGTCCTTATAGTGCTGCTAAAAATTTAAGTTGCTGATGACTTTCCACAGAAAAAGTTTGGTGGTAAACACCACATTCTTAAAATGTGCATGCTTTTTACCCATGAATTCCATGACTCTAAAGTGTCTTTAGAAAATAATTGGAGATATATGCAATATATTTTTCGCAGCATTGCTCAAAATAACAATCTATAAAGAAATACTCATACAACAGATTTGAGAAATAAATTTCAGTGTATTCATAGGATAGAGTAATTTGTGACTGCTAAAGGTGGTGTTACTTACACAAGTGTGTTCATATGCAAATATGTAATCGGCATCTCTAGTAAGAATAAAAATCAGTATGATAATGCATACACACAAAAAGTCTATGGTCTTGTGTTAGCTAAAACTATGCCTAAAATATGATGGAATCTGTTCTTTCCAGGCATTGGCATTACACGTAAACTTTTTTCTATTTTTGATTTGTGATTTCCCCAGTGGGTGTGTGTGAAAGCTTGAAAGTTTATTTCTAATGAAATAATCCATTGGAAGAAGAAGAATGACTCTTGTAGAGGTGAAAATAAATTTTTGCATTCTGTAAATATTTCTATTTTGGTGGGGTTTTTTTGAGACAAATTCTGTTTATCATTCTTGGTAGAGTGCTGTAGTATCTCTCACAGCAATCTCAAACTCTTTTTATTTATTTTTTTTTATTAAATCATAGCTGTGTACATTAGTATAATCATGGGGCACCATACACTTGGTTCATAGACCATTTGACACATTTTCATCACACTAGTTAACATAGATTTCGTGGCATTTCTTAGTTATTTTGCTAAGACCTTTACATTCCACATTTACTAGGATTCACAAGTAGCTGGGACCACAGGAGCCCGCCTCAACACCCCGACTATTTTTAGAGATGGGGTCTCTCTTGCTCAGGATGACCTGGAACTCCTGAGATGAGGCAATCCACCTTCCTCCACCTCCCAAAGTGCTAGGATTACAGGTGTGAGCTGCTGTGCCCGGCTACTATTGTTATCTTTATTGTGGATTGGGATCTTCCTTCAACTTTTAGCCTCTTCAGAAGTAAAAGGAATCTTTTATCTGTGTTTGTATATTTTATTTCATATGTGTTTTTATTTTATAGACTTCTTATGATGTGCTTTTATAGATTAATCATTTATTTTTTATTCACTGTGTGCATATTAAAATAAAAATAGCAAATATAAATGAATTTGCCTTTGTAAAGTATTGCTTTTCTGTATGAGTTTTCTTGAAGAATATTGAATTTGTCCTTTTCAATCTGTTTACACATTGAGCTTGACATTGAGCTACCCTGAATGCCTATCATATAGCAGACCTATTTCACTATTTTTAGCGATCCTTTCATCCTTACAAAGTTCGTGATCCTTGCCCAGCCTTAGAAAATTCAGAGATTTATAAATGGAATGTTAGGAGTTAACCTCAAATGAAACTTTTGCTCCCTCTTGTCAGATTAAAATATGTCTGAAGCTAGAAAATTGCTAAAGATCATCTTGAACTCCCCTTTGAAAATATATCAAATACTAATATTAATCATTTAAAATTTTTGATTTGCTTACATTTGATAAATCAAAATATTGAATAGATAGATGAGGCCCACTTCTTCATTTGAATCATAAGTTTCTTTTGGTTTAAAGTAAGAATTACTTTTTTTTAAACTTTTTATCATTTCCTTCCTCTTTCCTCATAGTACTTTGAAGAACTCAAGGTGGCCGAAATGACAGTCGTATGACTAGAACTGCCATAGACCTATTTTACATACTATGTTCCACTGAGTGGAAGGCACAATGGATTGTGTGATGCCCCATTATCTTAAGTATAGATGAGAGATTTTTTTTTTAAATGCTGTCAATTATATTTGTAATAAGTTGTGAATTACAAGTGGCATTCCACTGTCAGATGTGTTAAAATGTGAGAAAAATAGCATCTGAAAATTATTGACATACAGTGCTATCTCTGATTATTCAAACATACCAAAAATAGTTATAATTGCCTCATTTTACTTGATTTAAAAGTTGTCTTTGTCACATAGTAGTAACTAATAATTATGATATATAATATTCTTGATCTGTTATCTGTGTTAGGAATACTTTGCATAGATTCTCATTTGAGCATCAGAGTGGTGACCTGTGAGAAAGCTGCTACTTTTATTGATAAGGAAATTGAGGCAGAGAAAGTATAAGCAATAGCTATTAAGGCACAGAGCTTAAAGTAGGATCCAAACCCAAGTTGAACTGAATCCAAGGCCAGCTGCACTCTATTCAAATAGGTTGTTGTTTCATTCATGTGGAGGGTGATGAGTGCTAAGGACTATTGTACTTTCTTTACAAGAAAACGATATATGTATTCAAAAGCAGAGGAATAACTTATTATTTAATATGTACAATTAAATAAGTGTATGTTTTGAGATGCACACGACAATTTCCTCAAAAACTCTCTTCCTTCCCCAGGACTGTGCTGCATTTGGCCTGTGCAAAGGGCCATCTAAAAGTGGTGAGGCTCCCGCTGAGCAGAAAATGTGAGGCTGACTTGGTTGATAATGAAGGCAGGATGCCTTTGATGAAGGTATATAGTAGCCAACTGGTTCAGCTTCAGCTGGATTTGACTTAAATGCGTAGAATACATAGAATAAAGTTGAAGTTATCTCCTTTAAATACAATGATGTGGTGAAACCTGTGGAATTCTTACTTTGAATTCCTAACGACTACCATCTATTTCTTGGTCTAATACAGACAGGCTGTACAATACCAGGAAATGGAATGTGCATTTAATCTGCTAGACTATGGAGCAGATTCAAATGTAGCGGATGACTACGGCAACACAGCGCTCCACTATGCTGTGTACAATGGGAATAAGGTTTTAATAACGAGGTGGCGGGTTCGAGCCCAGCCCTGGCCAAAACCCACAAAAAATAAATAAATAAATAAATAAATAAAATAACAAAACTGTTTTCACGTGGTGCGAATATCAAAGCCAAAAACAAGGTATAGCTCAAACTACTTTATTTTCAAAATATGTTGGTATGTAAAGGCATTTTTTTTAATATTGTCATATGTAAGGGTCGGTATCCATAATTGGAAGTTCAGGCATTCCCTGAATGAAAATACAGAAGGTATCCCAAAAATGGACGTGTATCTTAAGAAAGGAACACACTGTATTAAAATTGCAATGCTCAATTCACATCTGACTTCTGGAATTACGAGGGACATAAGATATAAAATACAGGGTACCCATAAAGCTCGTGTGCCACTATCTCAAATTGCACACAAACTTTATGGCCACCCTGTATAAGATAACACATATTATCAGTATGTGTGTGTACACTGAGTATTAGAATTTTAATACAATTTTTTTCTTTTTCAATTTTTTCCTAATGTGTTTATACATTTTTGGTAAATTCTGCATTTTGTAATAATTGTCTATCATTTAACTTTATTGATACTTTTAAAGAAGAAGTAGGGGATATAGCTTTCTTATATGGATTTATGGTAAACTAAATTTGATAAATTTAATAATTTTTCCTTTTTGAATATTTTTCCCACCTAAGGTATTTTTTTAATTAGTGTAAAACACCACAAGAAAGCAAAATTTGCTTTGTAAATAGGCTTTGTCTTAAAACTTTTTGAAAACAAACTGATGCTATCAATACAATAATTGGAAATCTCATTGTTCACAAATCCCTAAAACTTAAATCTCTGAGAAAGAGACTTATCTCTCAGTGTCAATGCTTAAGAGGGAAAAATGGAAAGAAAAAAACAAAGTAATTATAAATATGCAGGTCGTTTGGAAATGAGGTCATTGAGGGCAAATACCAAGATGTCATTTATTGTCTGTATTATTTTTTCCTTCTATTCTTTTTCCAGCTTATGCATTTAAACCAGGTTCTCTTCAGTTTAGGGGATGATCATTCTCTATTTGGGAAAGAGAGTTAATGAGTACTAAACTTGCCTAGAGATCAGTTTTAAGAGGACTCGGATGAACCTAGATTGGCAGCGAGTCGGTGGAAATCAAATAGAAAGCAAGAGGGAAGAAGAGATAATTGCCTGACTTTTCTTATCCCGCCAGAAATGGCTGCTCACATAATAAGTCTAGACACTGTTTTTAAATCTGAAATGTCTGAGTAGGAAAATGGGAGATGAGGAGCTTATTAAAAGGAAAATCAGATTGCATTTTGAGTTTGCTAATAACTGTTCTCTGCCTTTCTGGAAAATTAAATGTAATTTTCAATAAATAACTCCATCTCTTACTCTTTCCGCTTTCTTCCTGGCTAGATTCCCCAATAATAAAGGGAATTGTCTATGGATGAGAGATGAGACTGAAGTGATGGTCAGCTACACTGGTTTTCAGCTAGAATTGTGCATCATAGTGACCTGGGGGAGATTAAAACATATATATTATAAATCTAGGTACAGATTTATAAATCCTAATAAGACACAAGGATATTTAAAAATATTTTCCTGAAGCCGGGCATGGTGGCATGTGCTTGTAGTCCCAGCTACCAGGAGGCTGAGGTGGACAGATTGCTTCAGCCTAGGAATCTGAACTCAATCTGGGGCTGGGTGACAAGCAAGACCTACAATAGTAAAACAACAATAGTAAGAAACTTCCTTGAGATTTTACTACACCCCTGGTTAATACCGCCGAACACATAAATGTACTGTGTGAATTCCCACATCGCAAAAACCTTGTTGTGAAGACTCTAGAGGAGTTGGAGTTTAATGGGTGGCACTTCCTTCAAGTCTCTCCTTTCCAATAACATTAGGCTGTCTTTTATCTGTCTTTCTCTACTTCTGTGGTCGAGAAGCTAAAGGGAATATTATTGATAACATCTGTCAGCTTACAGATAATACTGTGTTCTTTCCAACAACCAATCATTCACTGCCATGAAGTGGTTGATTTCAAATTAGATTATGTTCAGTCTTTCAGTAGTAGAGGTTACATTTTTTAGGGTCTTCTCTCTGTTATTCAGATACTTACATTGACCAATGTTTATTACAAGTAGGGTTATCTCAAGTGGAATAAGTAGCAAATATTGAACAAGTTTATAGTTGAAGCTGCATTAAGGAATATCTTAGTATGTCTGGTAAGTTCATACAGCTTTGGCACCATCAGGATGGCAGTTTTAAGCATTGAAAACTACAAATGTAGAAGACTAGACATAGGAATTTCAAAAACGATGTAGTTTCAGCAATCCTATGAACTAACCATCTATTTGGTTAACAACCAGAAAAAACTCAATGCCAATAATTTATAAATGAATAATTGGAATAATGATCGGAATTATTATTGGAATAATTCTTGAAGTGTTTATTATGAGTTTTAATAGCAGTATTTATTACATATTGGGGCTTGATTTCTTTTAGTAAAACATATGATACCAAAGAAAGGAAAGATTTTACGTGGAAATAAATACTTGCTTCACACATAGTGACCAATTGGAAATCATGGTACATCCATAGCAAATAGGAAAATGCAAGGGCTAAGTGTGGCCCATAGGTAGGTTTAGTTTGCGTCCATAAAGTGAGCCAACATGTGACCTTAGGAGACTCATGCAGAAGTCTTGACTTCAGGCTTCTCTTCAGAATGAACACTGCTATCCCTTTAGCCCATAATACTGTTGGGCATGCTGTGCAGAGATTACCCCTTTATGTGAGGCACAGGATCCCCACTTTAATGGTGTGTGTACCTGGGTACTTCACTCAGATCACCTACTTTTTCTCTGTAGGTATTTCAGTGTACCACTCATGCTTTATGGTATATTTTGATAAAGATTTGAAGTTTTCAAGACAGTTTATATTTCTTTAAAATGGGTAGTCTATATTTTATAGAAATCCCTTATTAATAGGGTTGAGTTGTAGAATTTAAAATTGATTTGACAATTCTTTCTTTTCTTTCTTCCTTCCTTCCCTCCCTACTTTCCCTCCCTCCCTCCTTTTCTTCTCTATCTTCCTTCCTTCCTTTCTTTTTTTCTTCTTTTTCTGGGAGAGAGTCTCACTCTGTCACTCCAGCTCTAGAGCATAGTGGCATCATTGTAGCTCACTGCAACCTCAAACTTCTGGGCTCAAGCAATCCTCTTGCCCTAGCCTCCTCAGTACCTGGGGCTACAGGCATGTGCCACCATGCCTGGGTAATTTTTTTTCTATTTTTAGTAAAGATGGGATCTCCCTGTTGCTTGGGCTGGTATCAAACTCCTGATCTCAAGCAATCCACTTCTCTCAGCTGGTCACAGGGTGCTAGGAGTATAGGTGTGAGCCATTGTACCTGCCCTCATTTTCTTTATATATGCCAGAAATAGTTACCTTCACATTAGAATGTCTTTTTAGGTCCCTTATGGTTATATTTCCATATGTTATGCATACTGTAAACAAAACTAGGTCTTTCTCCTTAGAGAAATTCCAGTCATGTGTAGTGGCTTTCATTATGCTAAAAAAAACCCCTATGGATCTGTATTTTAATTTTTGTTGATAAGGAATTTTATTTTATTTATGATTTTTATTTTTCTAAAATAAAAAAGAACAGATTGGAAATGAATTTTTAAAAGGAGATATACATCAGGTCCCTAGAATTATTATTATAATTTCAAATAAAATTTCATCCCAAGCTTTCTAACAGCTAAGATAAACTATCATTTATAACAAGAGAAAACCCATAGACCATTTAATAATTGGCAATTAAAGTTCATTTCAAGCCCAACTCTTCTAATTCAGATTCCATTTCCTTAGTCATACATATGGAGTAGGAGTGCCTGACTTTGGGATCTAGGACCATGATGCTACTTACAGGAGAAATCCAAGCAAGTTAGTGAAACTGGGAAGAAAGCTCCCCCTTTGATGGAAAGCTCTCAACACTTTATCTCCCAAACTAGAATTCCTCATGTGCTAATGTCTGTTACAAAAAGGTGTTGTAAAATGAGAATCAAAGTTTAAGAGATTTCTTGATAATGAAATTTCTTCATAGTGCACAGTTTTGTAATCTTTCTCAAGCATAGATTATGAAATCTTCCTCATGGGTTATAATCCTCAACTTACGGTGATGTAAATATTCTTTGAGACATAGTTTAAGAAACACTGCTCTAGAGAGTATAATTTAGATATTCAATAAAAATATTTAAAGCATTTACTACTGTGTCTTAGTATTTCAGAACACAGGGATAAAAGAGAGAGCCTGTGCCCTCAAAGAGCTCCTGGTTTCGATGGGAGACAATCAAATACACTACACCATGATAAATTCCATGATAGAAGCAGAGTCTTCAAAGTGGTAAATGTGTTAAGTGAGCTTTAGAGATGGCCCAGGTTAATGTGATGAGGCAGAGGAGGGTAATTGAAGGTGAAGGAGCAGTGCCTGGAAAGCACAGAAGGAAGGAAGTGCTTTCTATTACTTTCTACATTACATGTGTACGTTCAAGAAATCTTAACGTGAGGTTTTCACTTGAGTTGAGGAATAAGTAATTTTGTGAATTATAAATTGTTTTTCCTGTTTTGCAGAAGTAACTTACACTACTTTACTTGCCACAAATATAAAAAGTCTTAAAATGGTGGAATATTAGGTAAAGAACAAAGCAGATATAAATACAGTTAATAGACATGAAAGGTACAGTAGACTTTTTATTCCAGACTATTGCGAGGGTACATATGATTTGGTTACATAGTTTGCTTTTATACATTTTAAGTCAAAGTTATAGGTGTGCCCTTCATCCAGAAATTGTACAATGTACCACGGGGTACAGTGTACCCATGGGGTGGGAATCTACACATCCCGTTCTCCCCCCTCCCCTAAGATTTCTGGAGTTTTGCTTTCATATGAGCAATATGCACCACAGTTGTGATCCCACCATTGACCCTACCTCAATCTGAACTCCCCCTTCCCCTCCCATCTCCTCCTGCTCTCCCATCCCCCCTCCTACCACCTTAATCCTGGGCCATAGTTGTGATCTACTCTTAATATGAAAGTGTGAGTGGGAGAGAGACAAGATGGCGGACTGAAGCCAGCTTTCAACAAAGGCTCCCGTCCAGAAGGAGAGTTAAGGGACAGGAATTTAGTAAGTATCCTGGTGGACTTGAGCCTCACCAAGAGAGAAGGCTGAAGAACACACATCAACACCGCTGAGGCAAGTTGTGATCACAAGGACGCAAACAAAAGAAGGCTCACTTCTGGATATTCTGAGGCCACACCCCCTGTCTCCCTGGGCAACCAGAGGAGGCCACCGGTGACACGGCTCACAAACCCGGAAGCCTCCAGGGCGGGGCCGACCCAGAGAGGTGTTCAGACGCAATTCTCCAGCAGCAAAGACGTTTGAACTCAAAACAGCCCGTCTCCTGTAGGCGACGACAGGAACAGAGACAGAACCTCACAAAGTTGTCTGTTCTGTTCTGTTCTGTTAGCAGCATCAATCAGGGACGGGGCTAAGCCTGAGTGAACACCTCCTTCCCATCACCTGCATCAAACACTCAAAGATGTCAGGCCCCATCTCCTCCTGCTAGATAGCGGCAGTCTGAGGGGGCCTGCCAGACTTCCTCGCGATTCAGGCAGGTGCAAACCCCTGGAGTGTCTCTTCACTGCAGGCAACTGGGTTAGCCATCTGCAGAGATACCAGTGACTGGGTCCGACGGAGGGGCAAAGTGGGGAAGGAGACGTCAACCTTCCCAGACTGCTCTGTTTGCAGGGTGGCTCCTCCTGACTCCACGCTGCATTGGGGTGAGCTGTCTCAGAGGAGTCACCAGGCCCCTGTGATCCAGTTCCCAGAGACCTCTTGAACCCTTCCACCCGAGACAAGTGCCGATTGAGACAGTTGATTCGGACCTTTTGAACTGGGCTAATAGACTGAGGACTTTTCAGGCGGTGCCCTGGGTGTGCGATTGTAGGAAGGTTTGATTCTCCTTTTCCAACTGGGGCCAGAGGTGGGCAGGCGGGGTGACTTAATTGCTGATTTTTCCACACAGCTGAGACTTCAAGCCAGAGTAGAAGTTGCAATACGATCAAACAGAAACCAGCTGAAAACAAGACAGAACCACTTTGCTCCACCGCACCAGACAGGGCCCCAGTTTCTCAGGCCACAACACTGTACGGGCCCTCGATAAAACCCCAGGGGAAAAACCAAAGGGAGTAAACCATGGGGCGGAATCAGCGGAAAAACTCTGGTAACATGAATAACCAGAATAGATCAACCCCCCCAAGAAAAGATACGGCAGATGTGATTGAAGATCCCATTCATAAACAACTGGCTGAGATGTCAGAAGTCGAATTCAGAATTTGGTTTGCAGACAAGATTAATAAAATGGAATTAGGAATTCGAGGAGAAATTCAAAAATTGTCTCAAGAATTTAACGAATTTAAAGACAAAACCACCAAAGACTTAGACACACTGAAACAAGAACTTACAGCCCTCAAAGATATGAAAAATACAGTAGAATCCCTCAGTAACAGAATGGAGCAAGCAGAAGAAAGGATTTCTGACATTGAAGATAAAGTCTTCGAACACTCCCAATCTCTCAAAGAGGAAGAGAAATGGAGAGCAAAAACGGATCACTCACTCAGAGAACTCTCAGATAATTCGAAAAAACACAACATAAGGGTTATAGAAATTTTGGAGAACGATGAAGTGGCTGCCAAGGGCACAGAGGCCCTTCTACATGAAATTATGAAAGAAAATTTTCCAGACATGCCTAGAGAATCTGAAATTCAGATAGCAGACAGCTTCAGAACCCCAGCACGATTCAACCCCAATAAGCCATCTCCCAGACATATCATAATTAGCTTCACTAAAGTTAACATGAAAGAGAAGATTCTCAAAGCAGCCCGGCGAAAGAAAACTATAACGTACAAAGGTAAGAATATTAGAATAACTGCAGATCTCTCTGCTGAAACTTTTCAAGAAAGAAGAGGCTGGTCATCAACTTTTAATCTCCTAAAGCAAAAAAACTTTCAACCCAGGATCTTGTATCCAGCTAAACTGAGTTTCATCTATGATGGAGAAATTAAATACTTCAATGACATTCATATGTTGAAAAAATTTGCCATAAGTAAACCAGCTCTTCAGGATGTTCTCAGACCTATCTTCCACAATGACCAACCCAATCCTATACCACAAAAGTAAACTCACTCAGAAACTTCGGATCAAACTCCAACTTCCACACTGGCGAAAGGATTAAAAATGTCCACTGGACCTTTGAAAAACTCGATACCCAAAATTCCACCAGACTTATCAATACTCTCCATCAATGTGAATGGCTTAAACTGTCCTCTAAAGAGGCATAGATTAGCTGACTGGATACAAAAACTCAAGCCAGATATTTGTTGCATACAAGAGTCACATCTCAACTTAAAAGACAAATACAGACTCAGGGTGAAAGGATGGTCATCCATATTTCAGGCAAATGGTAATCAGAAAAAAGCAGGTGTTGCAATTTTATTTGCAGATACAGTAGGCTTTAAACCATCAAAAGTAAGGAAGGACAAGAATGGTCACTTCATATTTGTTAAGGGTAATACTCAATATGACGAGATCTCAATTATTAATATCTATGCACCCAACCAGAATGCACCTCAATTTATAAGAGAAACTCTAACAGACATGAGTAACTTGATTTCCTCCAGCTCCATAATCGTTGGAGATTTCAACACTCCCTTGGCAGTGTTGGATCGATCCTCCAGAAAGAAGCTGAGCAAAGAAACCTTAGATTTAAACCTAACCATCCAATATTTAGATTTAGCAGATATCTACAGAACATTTCATCCCAACAAAACTGAATACACATACTTCTCATCAGCCCACGGAACTTGCTCCAAAATTGATCACATTTTAGGTCACAAGTCTAACCTCAGTAAATTTAAAGGAATAGAAATTATTCCATGCATCTTCTCGGACCATCATGGAATAAAACTTGAATTGAGTAACAACAGGAATCTGCATACCCATACAAAAACATGGAAGTTAAATAACCTTATCCTGAATGATAGCTGGGTCAGAGATGAGATTAAGAAAGAAATCACCAATTTTTTGGAACAAAATGACAATGAAGACACAAGCTATCAGAACCTCTGGGACACTGCAAAGGCAGTTCTAAGAGGGAAATTTATAGCACTGCAAGCCTTCCTCAAGAGAACGGAAAGAGAGGAAGTTAACAACTTAATGGGACATCTCACGCAACTGGAAAAGGAAGAACATTCCAACCCCAAACCCAGTAGAAGAAAAGAAATAACCAAAATTAGAGCAGAATTAAATGAAATTGAAAACAAAAGAATAATACAACAGATCAATAAATCAAAAAGCTGGTTTTTTGAAAAGGTCAATAAAATAGATAAACCTCTGGCCAACCTAAACAGGAAAAAAAGAGTAAAATCTCTAATATCATCAATCAGAAACAACAAAGACGAAATAACCACAGACTCGTCAGAAATCCAAAAAATCCTTAATGAATATTACAAGAAACTTTATTCTCAGAAATATGAAAATCTGAAGGAAATAGACCGATACTTGGAAGCACGCCACCTTCCAAGACTGAACCAGAACCAAGTGGAAATGTTGAACAGACCCATATCAAGTTCAGAAATAGCATCAACTATACAAAACCTCCCTAAAAAGAAAAGCCCGGGACCAGATGGTTTCACGTCAGAATTCTACCAAACCTTTAAAGAGGAATTAGTACCTATATTACTCAACCTGTTCCAAAATGTAGAAAAAGAAGGAAGACTACCCAACACGTTCTATGAAGCAAACATCACCCTGATCCCCAAACCAGGAAAAGACCCAACAAGAAAAGAAAATTATAGACCAATATCACTAATGAATATAGATGCAAAAATATTCAACAAGATCCTAACAAACAGAATCCAGCAACACATCAAACAAATTATACATCATGACCAAGTTGGTTTTATCCCAGGGTCTCAAGGCTGGTTCAATATACGTAAATCTATAAATGTAATTCAGCACATAAACAAATTAAAAAACAAAGACCATATGATTCTCTCAATTGATGCAGAAAAAGCTTTTGATAATATCCAGCATCCCTTCATGATCAGAACACTCAAGAAAATTGGTGTAGAAGGGACTTTTCTTAAACTGATAGAGGCTATCTACAGCAAACCCACAGCCAATATCATATTGAATGGAGTTAAATTGGAATCATTTCCACTCAGATCAGGAACCAGACAAGGCTGCCCATTGTCTCCATTGCTTTTCAACATTGTAATGGAAGTTTTAGCCACCGCAATTAGGGAAGAAAAGGCGATCAAGGGTATCCATATAGGGTCAGAAGAGATCAAACTCTCGCTCTTCGCAGATGATATGATTGTGTATCTGGAAAACACTAGGGACTCTACTACAAAACTCCTAGAAGTGATCAAGGAATACAGCAGCGTCTCAGGTTACAAAATCAACATTCATAAATCGGTAGCCTTTATATACACCAACAACAGTCAAATTGAAAAAGCAGTTAAGGACTCTATCCCATTCACAGTAGTGCCAAAGAAGATGAAATATTTGGGAATTTACCTAACAAAAGACGTGAAAGATCTCTATAAAGAGAACTATGAAACTCTAAGAAAAGAAATAGCTGAAAATGTTAACAAATGGAAAAACATACCATGCTCATGGCTAGGAAGAATCAACATTATCAAAATGTCCATACTACCCAAAGCAATATATAATTTCAACGCACTCCCTATTAAAGCTCCACTGTCATATTTTAAAGATCTTGAAAAAACATTACTTCGTTTTATATGGAATCAGAAAAAACCTCGAATAGCCAAGACATTACTCAGAAATAAAAACAAAACAGGAGGAATAACACTACCAGACCTCAGACTTTACTACAAATCGATAGTGATCAAAACAGCATGGTATTGGCACAAAAACAGAGAAGTAGATATCTGGAACAGAATAGAGAACCAAGAGATGAATCCAGCTACTTACCGCTATTTGATTTTTGACAAGCCAATTAAAAACATTCAGTGGGGAAAAGATTCCCTATTTAACAAATGGTGCTGGGTGAACTGGCTGGCAACCTGCAGAAGACTGAAATTGGACCCACACCTTTCACCATTAACTAAGATAGACTCTCATTGGATTAAAGATTTAAACTTAAGACATGAAACTATAAAAATACTAGAGGAGAATGCAGGGAAAACCCTTGAAGAAATTGGTCTGGGTGAGTATTTCATGAGGAGAACCCCCCGGGCAATTGAAGCAGCTTCAAAAATACATTACTGGGACTTGATCAAACTAAAAAGCTTCTGCACAGCTAAGAACACAGTAAGCAGAGCAAGCAGACAGCCCTCAGAATGGGAGAAGATATTTGCAGGGTATATCTCTGACAAAGGTTTAACAACCAGAATCCACAGAGAACTCAAACGCATCAGTAAGAAAAAAACAAGGGATCCCATCGCAGGCTGGGCAAGGGATTTGAAGAGAAACTTCTCTGAAGAAGACAGGCGCACGGCCTTCAGACATATGAAAAAATGCTCATCATCTTTAATCATCAGAGAAATGCAAATCAAAACTACTTTGAGATATCATCTAACTCCAATGAGACTAGCCTATATCACAAAATCTCAAGACCAGAGATGTTGGCATGGATGTGGAGAAAAGGGAACACTTCTGCACTGCTGGTGGGAATGCAAATTAATACATTCCTTTTGGAAAGATATATGGAGAACACTCAGAGATCTAAAAATAGATCTGCCATTCAATCCTGTAATCCCTCTGCTGGGCATATACCCAGAAGACCAAAAATCACAACATAACAAAGATATTTGTACCAGAATGTTTATTGCAGCCCAATTCATAATAGCTAAGTCATGGAAAAAGCCCAAGTGCCCATCGATCCACGAATGGATTAATAAATTGTGGTATATGTATACCATGGAATACTATGCAGCCTTAAAGAAAGATGGAGACTTTACCTCTTTCATGTTTACATGGATGGAGCTGGAACATATTCTTCTTAGTAAAGTATCCCAAGAATGGAAGAAAAAATACCCAATGTACACAGCCCTACTATGAAAGTAATTTGGAACTCTCACATGAAAACTATAACCCAGCTACAACTTAACAATAGGGGGAAGTGGGAAAGGAGGGGGGTGGGTAGAGGGAGGGGAATCGGAGGGATCACAACTGTGGTGCATATTACAGGGGTATTTGCGAAACTTGGTAAATGTAGAATGTAAACGTTTTGGCACAGTAACTGAGATAACGCCGGAAAGGCTATGTTAACCACTGTGATAAAAATGTGTCAAATGGCTTATGAAGTGAGTGTATGATGCCCCATAATCATATCATTGTATACAGTTATGATTTAATAAAAAAAAAAAAAATAAGGTAATGATGAGACCTCTAGGGGAAACCACCAGAGATGACTTTTACTTACTAACAGAAAGAGAGCGATTATTTGAAACACGTTTAAGTCCAGGTGATAATGGGCAGAAGCTCCCCCAGAAGTGAGTTATTTCTTCTAAACCTGTCCTGTAGCCTATATCACAAAATCTCAAGACCAGAGATGTTGGCGTGGATGCGGAGAAAAGGGAACACTTCTGCACTGCTGGTGGGAATGCAAATTAATACATTCCTTTTGGAAAGATATATGGAGAACACTCAGAGATCTAAAAATAGATCTGCCATTCAATCCTGTAATTCCTCTGCTGGGCATATACCCAGAAGACCAAAAATCACAACATAACAAAGATATTTGTACCAGAATGTTTATTGCAGCCCAATTCATAATAGCTAAGTCATGGAAAAAGCCCAAGTGCCCATAGATCCATGAATGGATTAATAAATTGTGGTATATGTATACCATGGAATACTATGCAGCCTTAAAGAAAGATGGAGACTTTACCTCTTTCATGTTTACATGGATGGAGCTGGAACATATTCTTCTTAGTAAAGTATCCCAAGAATGGAAGAAAAAATACCCAATGTACACAGCCCTACTATGAAACTAATTTGGGACTCTCACATGAAAGCTATAACCCAGCTACAACTTAACAATAGGGGGAAGTGGGAAAGGGGGGGGTGGGTAGAGGGAGGAGAATCGGTGGGATCACACCTGTGGTGCATATTACAGGGGTATTTGCGAAACTTGGTAAATGTAGAATATAAATGTTTTGGCACAGTAACTGAGATAACGCCGGAAAGGCTATGTTAACCACTGTGATAAAAATGTGTCAAATGGTTTATGAAGTGAGTGTATGATGCCCCATAATCATATCATTGTATACAGTTATGATTTAATAAAAAAATTAAAAAAAAAATAAAAAGTAAAAAAAAAAGAAAGTGTGAGTGATTGTAAATTGGTTTCATAATAGTATTAATTACATTGGACATTTTTTTCTTCCATTCTTGAGATACTTTACTAAGTAAGATATGTTCCAACTCCATCCATGTAAATGTAAAAGATGTAAAGTCTCCATCTTTTTAAGGCTCCATAATATTCCATGGTATAAACATTCTACAATTTATTAATCCATTCATGGGTCTTTGGGCACTGGGGCTTCTTCTATGTCTTGGCAATTATGAATTGAGCTGCTGTGAACAATCTGGTGCAAATGTCTTTGTTATAAAGTGGTTTTTTGTCTTTTGGATATACACCTCATAGAGGAATTGCAGGATCCGATGGAGGGTCTACTTTGAGTTCACTGAGTATTCTCCATCTCTTCCAAAAGGGACATATTAGATTGCACTCCCACCAGGAGTGCAGAAGTGTTCCTTTTTCTCCATATCCATGCCAACATCTTCAGTTTAGGTATTTTATTATGTGAGCCACTCTAACTGGAGTTATATGATATCTCAAAGTTGTTTTCATTTACATTTATCTGATGATTAAAGATGATGAGCATTTTTTTCATGTATCTGTAGGCCATGAGCCTCACTTAGAATAGTCTCCAATTCCATCCATGTTGTTACAAAAGATGTTCGACCACCATCTTTTCTTGTGGCTGAATAGTATCTGGTGCTGTACGTATGTATGTTTAGATACACACACATGAAATATATATATATCACATCAATCCATCCACGTGTTGATGGACACTGGGTTGTTTCCAAGTTTTTGCAATTGTGAATTGTGCTGCTATCAAGACTCAAGTGAAAGTGTCTTTGTTATAAAATATCTTTTTTTTTCCCTCTGGGTAAATTTCTAGTAGAGGGATTGCAGGATCAGATGGCAGGTCCACTTTAGGTTCTCCGAGTAATATCCATATTTTCCATAGAGGTTGGACTAGTCTGCTGTCCCACCAAGGGTGTACGAATATTCCTTTCTCTCCACATGTATGCCAGAATCTGCTGCTTTGGGATTTTATGATGTCAGCCATTCTCCCTAAGGGCTAGTTGATACTTTCACTGTTGTTTTGATTTGCATTTCCCTGATGATTAGGGATGTTGAACATCTTTTCGTGTTTTTTTTTTGCCATTAGTCTATCTTCATGAGAAAAGTTTGTGTTCATATCTCTTTCCCAGCTTTTAATGAGATTGATCTCTTCTCATTGATGTACTTGAGTTTTTTGTAGATGCTCCTTATTGGCCCTTTCTTGGATGTGTAGCATGCAAGTGTCTTCTCCAACTCTGGGGTTGTCCATTTACTTTGTTGATTATGTCCTTCCTTGGCTGTGCAGGAGCTGTTAAACTTCATCAGGTTCCATTTACTTATTTTTGCCATTGGGGTCTTTTTTATAAATTTCCTTAGGCTGATATCTATAACAGTTTTTCCAACACTGTTTCTTCTAGATTTCTTGTAGCATCATGCCTTAGGTTTAAATGTTTTACCTTTTGTGACTTAATTTTTGTGAGAGGTGTGAGTCCTGTGTCAGTCTGTTACATGTGTCTATACAGGTCTCCCAGTACCATGTATTGAATAGGGATTCTTTTCTGTTCTGATCCATAGGTCTTTAACTTTGTTTTTTTCTTTATTAAATCATAACTGTGTACATTCATGCATTCTGGGGGTGCAGTGTGCTGATTTGATATACAATGTGGAACACTTACATCTAACTGATTGACATAAACATTTCCTTACTTATTAGTTGTGGTAAGACATTTATACTCTATTTTTATAGTATTCAAATGTATCATTGCAGTAGCACATTAGGTGAGGTCCCCCCAAATACCCACCCTACTCCTGGCCTCCCCACTGCCCTTCCCTCTTCCCCGCTTCTTTCTGGAGTATAGTTATGTTTTACCATTCCTATGAATGTGTAGGTGATTGAGTGCCGGCCACGGTGGGTTGAGTGCCGGGGCTGGTGGGTTTGAACCTGGCCTAGGGCCACTAAACAAAAAAATCAAACAGACAGAAAAAAAAGACAGAGATTTTATCTTTATTTTTATGATAATACCATGATGTTTTGATTACTATAGCTTTTGTAGTATTGCCTGAATTCTGATAAAGTGATGCCCCCATATTTGTTCTTATTACATAAGAATGCACTGGCTATTCAAGGGTGTTTTCTGATTCCATATAAATTGTAGAACTATTACTTCAGTAATTCAAAATATGGCATTGGTATTTTTAATAGGAACTTCATTGAATCCATAAATCACTTTGGGTAATATAGACATTTTAACAATGTTGATTCTGCCAATCCATGAACATGAAATGTTTTTCTATCTCTTTAAATCCACTGCAATTTCTTTTCTTAGTGTTTCATCTATCTCCCTATAGAGATCCTTCACCTTTTTTGTTAAATGTATTCCAAAATATTTAATTTTATTTGATGCTGTTTTGAAGGGCGTTGTGTCTTTGATTTGATTCGATGGTTTACTATTGTTGGCATTTATGAAAGCAACAGGATTGTGTACATGGGTTTTGTAACCTGAGATGGTACTCTCTTTATTTATCAATTCCAAAAGTCCCTTAGTTGAGTTGTTGGGATTTTCTAGGTATAAAATCATATCATCAACAAAGAGCGATAGTTTGGATACCCTTGATGTTCTTCTCCTGTCTGATTGCTCTGGCCAGGACGTTCAGCACTATTTTGAATAGTAGCAGCAAGAGTGGCATCATGTCTGGTTCCAATTCTAAGTAGGAATAATTATAGTTTTTTTTTTTTTTTTTTTCGTTTAATATGATGTTGGCTGTGGTTTTGTCATAGCTGGATTCTACTATTTTGAGGAATGTCCCACCTATACCAATTTTCTTTATGTTCTTATTTAAAAAGGATGTTGAACTTTTTCAGATATCTTTTCTGCATTTATTGCAATGATCATAGGGTCTTTGTTTTTACTTCTATCTATGTGGTAAAATACATACTTTTTCTTTTATTTTTTTATTAAGTCATATACACATAGATCATAGATTTGCATATTTGAATCAACCTTGCATCTCAGGGATGAGGCCTACTGAGACATGATGAATTTTTTTTCATGTGAAGCAGAATTCTGTTTGCTAAAATTTTATTAAGAGTGCCATGAGCTGTGGCTCATGTTTATAGCCAGGAGTTTGAGACCAGCCTGAGCAAGAGTGAAAGCCCATCTCTAAAAATAGCTGGGTGTCATGGCATGTGCCTATAGTTCCTTCTTCAGCTACTTGGAAGGCTGAAGTAAGAGGATTGCTTGAGCCCAAGACTTTGAGGTTGCTATGAGCTATGATGCCACAGCATTCTACAGAGAGTGTCAAACTGAGACTCTATCTGAAAAAAATAAAATGACATAAATAAAATTGCATTGAGAACCTTTGCATCTATATTCATTAGAGATAGTGGTCTATATTTTTTTATGTCTTTTTCTGTTTGGTATCAGGTAATATCCTTTGTTCAGAGAATGAGTTTGGGGGGGCTTCCTTCCTTCTCAATGTTATGTAAAAATTTCTGCAGTATAGTCACCAGTTCTTCCTCGAAGATTTTGTAGAACACTCAGAAACTATTCTTGTTGGAATTTTTTTTTTTTTTTTTGCTTCAATTTCAGTGTTTGATATTGGTCAGCTCAGGAGTTGTGTTTCTGCCTGGTTGAGTTTAGGAAAGTAGTGTGATTTTAAGAATTTGTCCAATACCTTCACAATTTCAAATTTATAAATATAGAGATGTTTATAGTATTCAATGATGATGTTTTGTATTTTTGTAAAATCTATTTATTCATTTTTGAGTGAGCTTATTGTAAAATTTACTTTTTGTGCCTGATTAATCTGGGCAAAACCTTATCAGATAAAGAACCAACTTTTGCTTCATGAATCTTGTGTATGGTGGTTGTTTTGTTCTTGTTTTCATTTAGTTGTTGTCTGATCTGAGTTATTTCTTCTGCTGGGTTTGGGATTGGTTTGATGTCATTTTACAGTTCCTTGAGATGTTCCATTAGATGTTTTAATTTATGATCCTTCTGATTTCTGGATATGGGAATTTCAGGTAGAGTTTCCCTCTAAACAGTGTTTTTGTGGTATCCCATAGATCTTGAAAGCTTTTGACCTCATTGCCAGGTAGTTGAAAGAATCTTTTGATTTCTCTTTTTAACTCCTCCTTGACCCAAAGATCACTCAGGAAAAAGTGTTCTAATTTCCATGACATTTTGTGGGAATAGGTATTTCTGTTGGCATTGATTTATAATTTTATCCCACTATAATGTGTGAAGATACATGGTGTAATTTCTGTTTTGTATTTTTGTTGTTGTTGTTTGTTTGTTTTTTGTTTTCAAGACAGAGTCTCACTTTATCACCTTCTGTAGAGTGCTAGGGCAACATAGCTCATAACGACCTCATGCTTTTGGGCTCTTGGGCCAACTAAGTACCTGTGACTACAGACATCCTCCACAATGCTTGTCTATTTTTAGAGATGGGGTCTCTCTCTTGCTCCAGCTGGTCTCAAATTTCTGACCTCAGGCAATTTACCCAACTCAGCCTCCTAGAGTGTTAGGGTTACAGGCATGAGCTACTGTGCCTGGCCCTGTTTTTATTAATTTTTGAGACATGTTTTTTGACCTAGGTTTTGTGGTCAATATTGTGGACAGTGATTCATGAGCTGATGGGAAGAGCATGTATTCAGTAGTATTAGGATGTATTATATAAATGCCTCGTGGGCCCATTTGTTCCAGAGTCACGTTTAAGTCCCAAGTTTATTTAATTTCTGCTGGGAGGATCTGTGCAGTACTGTCAGTGGAGTGTTGAAGTCCCTGCATACTACAGGGCTGTTATTTATCATTTTGTTTAGATAAGTAGAATCTGCTTTATACATTTAGAATCACCTAAGTTGGGTGCTTAAGTATTGAGGATTGATAAGTCTTTTTGTTGATTTTTCCCTTGACCAGTATATAATGTCCACCTTTATTTTTTGTACCTTTGTTGCTCTGAAATTAATGGTGTCTATGATGAGAACTGCAAGTCCTGCCTTCTTTTGGTTTCCCATTACAAGGAATATTGTTTTCAATCCCTTCAACCCTGTGTCTGGATGTGTCTTTGGGGAGTACCTGTGCTTCTTGAAGACAGAATATACTTGGTTTGCATTTTTTTCTCCATTCAGTTAACCTGTGCCTCTTCAGTGGAGAATTCAAGCCATTGACTTTTATCGAGAGAGGACATGGGGTGGATAACTGTTTGTCCTGTTTTGTAGGACTCTATTGCTTTCTTCATATATCTCTTTGGCCATTGTGGTGTCTAGGCTTTGATCTTTAGTTTCTGGGTATTATTAAATTTGTGAAAGTCTATTTTGTTGCTCCATGTATATACAAGTATGAGTACTTTCTTTAAGGCAGGTCTAGTTTATTCTTAAAAGCAGGTCTAAAAAATTTCATCAAAGTTTGCTTGTCTGGAAAGTATTTAGTTTCTCCCTTAAATATGAAACTTAGTTTTTCAGGATACAAAATCTAGGCTGGCAGTTGTTCTGTTTCAGAAGACTGAAGATAGAGGCCCTTCACATTTGTAGGATTTCTGCTGAGAAGCCAGTCTTTGAAGTGGAACATCACTTTGATTTTTGGATGACTCTTTACTTTCAGTTGTTCCTTTAAAGAATATTGATGTTAGGTTACCTCTGAGCACTTTTTAGTTGATATTACTACATACCATGATTAATCAGGTTTTTTTTTCCTTTTTAATTTCTACTGTATTTTGATATTTTAATTTTCCTTTGGTCTGGGCAGATTAAAGAAAGATAGCTTCTGAGATGAATATTTCCTGTATTTAAGACAAGCCACAGGTGGGTAGGAAAGAGTAAAGGGAATAACATTAGAAGCCTGCAAGACTGTTGAATTCAGAACTTCCCTGCTTGGTAAGTGTATGACATGGGGAACACTACTTGCCACCAACTATGTTTTATCACATATAAAGTAGGATAACATTATGTCCTTTAAGAATTGTTTTATGTGAGTAAGATTATATATAAATATTAAATTAAGTTCTTATCACATGATCATCAGCATCATTAACTGAAAGTACTGTGACTACTATAATTACTATTTTTGCTCTTATTGTCTTAAGCTTACTTATCTGATCCACAGATGACTTTGAATTTATAACACAGTATATGAGATTAGGAAAGAAATAGAGAATTGCTCACTTAAACCTTATGTACCTTAGATAAGTGACCTCAGCATAGTTTCTTACCAATCAAAGGACTTTAAATTATCAACTGGTACACTGTAATACCTCAGTGGGATGGGAGGTTTCCTTATGGGTCTCCTGCCTTATAGTCTTGGTAGCAATTTACAAAGATGAACACTTGAGCACCTGAGATGCTTGTGTTTATTAGTACAGGGTTAACTCCACACAGAGAAGATGTTACAGAGGTAAAGTATATCAAATTAATTGTTTAAATAAATTTTCTAAAGTTCATAATACTGATGTTATCTCTTTGTTATTTTAGAAATTCCCTCATAGTTGCATTATGTTCTCAGTCAGAGGATATAGTCCAGTTTCTTCTTCAGCAAAGTATTGATGTCTTTTATCAAGATGTCTTTTGATTGACTGCAGAAGACTATGCCATTAATAGTGGTTATAAAGTTTGTTACATTAAAAGATTAGTTAATCCTATACTGAGGTTTAAAATAAATGTACGTATCTCATCTTTCTTACACATGAGGTGAGATTTCCTAGTTTGCTTTATGGTATTTTGAAATGGTAGTGAGCCAGTTGACTTCATCAGCCAGAAATTAAGATAAGATAGACTAGTTAGAAGGAGCAATGGGTGCAGGACCTTTAACAGCTTTATCCTTGAGTTGACTATGCTGTTCATTTCATTCCGTGTATAACCTCTATGAAGGAGATGAAAATAGTGTCATATCTCTGATTTTTATAATTAATTATTTGGGTCCTAAAATGTCCATTTCATCAGAAAAATCTATGCTGTCCCCTGGGGGCTATCTTTTATAAGCTCCTCTTTGGATTTTTCAAGATCATAAGGGGTTCCAAAGTACAAGGCATAGATAGGGTCCTCTTTTACAAGTCAGAAGAGGAGGAAAAAGGACATTGTACTCAGTCTGTGGCTTCCACTGGTAAGTGTTGCTGTGTTGTTGCTATTGAAAGTGTTCCTGCAGTGTGGTAATGACTGACCTTTGCTACCTGGATGCCCTTGTGCTAAACCAGATCCATCAGTGGTCATGGGCCCATTCTTAGATTTCAAAGTATTTGTTTGTTTTTAGTCCACATGCTTATTTGCTCAGCCATTGCTCCCAAGGCACCAGCACCCTGCTCTGGCGGCTGAACCTCCTAGGTTTAGCCACACACAATATGAGGAAAGTCGCCCTTTTCTATATCGAACACCTTATGAGGATCCTTCATCATAGCTTAGACTTTGCCTTCAAGTTAGTGATAAATTATCCATTAAGGACCTTGTTTGTCCTTTCTCAAGTGGATATTAGTTAGAATTATTCACCATCAAAGAGGTTCAAACAATGTTGCAGAAGAGATGCGAGTTTCTTCTTTGCTAGCAGATCTTGTACCCTGAGGCCTCTTTATAGCCTGTGTATCACCTTTCCTTAGTAGGTAGAAGGTCCCATATTATTATTATTATTCCCCAGAGCAGTGCTAAGCAACTTGGGCTTGACCTCTCAATTGCTCTGTGTTCTTAATAATGGAAATCTCTGTGCTGGGCATGGTAACCCACACCTGTAATCCTAGCACTCTGGGAGGTTGAGGCAGGCAGATTGTCTGAGTTCACGAGTTCAAGACCAGCCTGAGCAAGAATTAGACCCCCTTTCTAAAAAAGCCTGGCATTGTGGCAGGCATGCTGTAGTCCTAGCTACAGGGGGGGCTGAGGCAAGAGGATCGCTTGAGCCTGACAGTGTCAGGTTCCTGTAAACTATGACACCACATCTTTCTTCCCAAACCGACAGAGTGAGACTCTGTATTAAAAAAAAAAAAAAAGAAAGAAAGAAAGAAAAAAATGGACTCTCTGAAGCTACTTGCATCTCCACCTCAAATTTTAAAAATATTTCCATGTTATACCTCAGCAGGAAGCCACTCCACAGAAGTTTCTGAATCTGAAGTAGTTTAGTTGGATCTAACAGTCCCAAGCCTCATCCTTAGCCTACATATCGGTATACAAAGGTCCAACAAATAGCTGTGGTTGGAGAGCCAGGGCTTCTTTTGAGTTCAGGACACTTCCCATTATGTCAAGCTAATGTAAGGTAATTTACACTTCCCATTATGTCAAGCTAATGTAAGGTAATTTACAGAGCTATACTGCCCTCTATTCCTGGCCACTTTACTTTTTTTCTTTCTTTCTTTCTTTTTAAATGAGAAGTTTAAAAAGAAGTTTGTGGAGCTTACAATTATGAAGTGTATGTTATAATTGACGCTCTGATGTTACTTCTGATATTGTCTGGAATAATCTAAGAATTTCAGATATTTTTAAGTGTTTCTCATGTGAGTATTAAAATAATGATTTTATTTATTACTTTTTTTTGTACATAGCATTCACCAAGTACTTTCTGAATATATGCAAAAAAAGTATAAATCCTGAAAATCCTACTGAAAACATCAATCCAGGTAAGATCACTGTTAGTGAATTATTTCTTGTAGTCATACCATAGATAAAAAGTAAAAATGAGAAAGTTTTTATCACAGGACAGTTAAAAAATCAATGTGTAAATTGTGTATGTTTTTCTTAATTTCTTTCTTTGCAATTCAGAATTATTTAAAAAGGTGCTTGTAGGTAATTTGTAGCCTCAACACTAGTATCTTTAAAAATACTCACTTATTTCACTATGGTCAGAGAAAAATCTTTGGAAACCAGGAAGAGGATAAAGGGAAGGGCAGAGATCTGCCGAATGGGTATAGCGATCACTAGTTAGGTGACAGGCACACTGATAACCCTGACTCAAACATCACAAAATCACTCATGTAACAAAAACATTTAGAGCCTCTCGGTATTTTCGGAGCAAAAATAATGCCCAGATTTGATTCATAATGTATTAACCCCATTTGTCATCATGAAAGAAAAGGAAATGCTCGATCTTTGTTATCATTTGCTTTCTTGCCTACGTTTACTGTGAAATTTTACTTTGTGTTTTATCCTGTGGGAAAATATCTGTAATCTATTACTTCGTATTAAATTATCTCCAATTTATAAGTTGACTATAGTCTGCTATAATATAGCATAATAGCAGGCTCAGAGAATATATTTTTAAATTAACAACTTTATATTTTAGAATAATTTTAAGTTCACAGCAAAATTGAGATGGTAAAGAGAGTCCCCATATCTATACTCCCTAATGCACCCCTACATAGGCACAGCCTCCCCCATTATCAACATCCCCACCAGAGTGGGACAATAGCTACGGCTGATGAACCTACATTTACACATCATATAATTCAGAGTCCACGGTATACATTAGGGTTCACTCTTGGTTTCATTCATTCTACAAGGTTGGATTAATATATAATGACATGTATTTGTCATTGCATATCACATACAGAATAGTTCCATTGTGCTAAAAGTTCTTTATAATCCACCTTCTCATCCTTCTCTCCCTTCGCACTAATCCATAGCACCACTGATCTTTTGATTTCTCCTCAGTTTTGCTTTTCACAGAAGGGTCATATAGTTGGAATGATGCAGTGGGTATCTTTTTGAATATGTAAATAATAAAGTTTCAAGGTAATGAAACTAGTCATTGAAGATGTTCTTTGTCCTTGTCTTATTTCCATTGTTTTATTTTGTTCACCTGCATAGCACATACTTTACGTGCTAAAAAAGGCATGATTTCTATAGACGTTTCCATGTAACAGGGAGGGCTGAGAAAAATGGCATCATGAATTGTGACGTACTTCCCAACACTGGCTGGACTTCATGAAATGGGTCCAGGTAGACTGTCGCAAGGGGAGGGGATAGTCTGTAGAGATTTTACTTTCACACTTGGAATGGCTAGGTCTCTCACACTTGCCTTGCAGTTGGAAATAAGAACAGACAGGGAAGACTGTAGATGGACAGTATGCCCCTCACTGGTCTCCTTCTTGAGGGGATTGGTTTTCAGATTAAACATGTTAAGATGACATGAGTTACACACAGCCTGATTTTCTGTCATCAGGAGTGTGAATGCAGTCATTCTAATTGGCATTACATGAAGCAAAAAAGAATTTTTTTCCCACCCACCAGGGAGAGGGAGGATTATTGGCACATCCATTTAGCCTGTGTGAATTGATAGTACTTCTGTCAGCTTGCCACCACCTTCGCAGTGTTTCTAGAGCTTATGTGAATATGAGGTGTGGTTCGGAGTAGATGAGCTCTTCAGGTGGTAATATATTCAGTGGTTCTTTCTGTGGGAGGTAAAATTTCAGGGGAATTTGCACCTTTTTAGCACCATCAATAGTGCAGAGACAAGAGCTGGAACTAAGTAAATGCACCAGCATCTTCTCCCGAAGAGGATCAGTGAGAGGAAGTGCACTGATCTCTTGTGAGCTCTTCTCCATTGGCAGCCACAATGTCTCTACAAAGATCCTTGCCCTTGGCCTGTTCCTTATGTTTGCCATCAAAACAGAGAGCAGTGCCTAGCTTCCTGGTGATGGGGAGTTTTGTCCTAAACTGGGCACACTGAACTAAAGAGCTGTGGAAGCTGAGTTGTGTCACAGCAATGTAAGTACAGCTGCCCCTCTCATCTGCGAGGCACACATTCCAGGACCCCAGTGAATCCCTGAACCTGCAGGTGTAACAAGCCCTGTGTGTACAAGGGTTTTTTATGTACAGATATCTATGATTGAGTTTGATTTATAAATGAGGCACATTGAGAGATTAACAACAACTTATAGTAAAAGAGAATGATTATAACACTATACTGTAAAAAAATGTTATGTGAATATTGTCTCTCAAAACATCTCAGTGTGCTGTTCTCACACTACTTCTTATGATGTTGTGAGATGACACAGGCTTCTGGGTGAGAAGAAGTGACAGGAAGGATGTAGGCATTGTGGTGTTGCGTTAGGCTACTGTTGGCCTTCTCACTGCAGTTGATAGGAGATCATCTTCTTCAGCTGCTCTGTGTCACTGAACCGTGATGATGTTGAGGGCTGGACATGATGGCAGACCGTGTTGATGCCTAGGGGGAATAGCACAGATGGTGTGGGTGCACCTGCAAGGGCAGGGTTCACATGCTAGTTGATGTGAGGCCCAAGAGTTTAACACATCATTCAGAACATGCGGAATTTAAAATTTAGGAATTGTTTATTTCTGAAGTTTTCAATTTAGTAGTTTTGGGTCTTGATTGACCCTAGGTAACCAAGATCCCAGAAAACAAAACCAAAGGTACTTGATGTTTGGCCCCAAAGGGGTACTTTGTAACAAAGACTCAGAGTCTTATTTTTTTTGACAAGGTTTAAAGGATGCACAAAACTATGTATGATTTGTTTTGATGAATTAGGAAGCTATGTTGTCTACGTTCAATCAAACTCCCGGCTCCTCACATGATCCTCCCTTCTGATTCTCATGAGTAGCTGGGATTAAGGCCCATGCCACATGCTCTCGTATGCTTTTAATATCCTACATTTCTCTCTTGTTGATTTAAAATGTTTTGATATTTTTCTTTAATAGTGGGTGAGACTACTGAACACTCTGTAACCAGGTAGGATTTTATAGGTTTAAAAAATTATATATTAATCAAGAGAATACAGAGCAAAGAAACTGGTCTTTGTTGAGTGCTCTCCTCTGGGCTAGACTGTGTGTTGTGTGCTGAGCATCTGTCACCTCCTGTAGTCATGCTAACAACTCTGTAATGTGTCTGCACTATTATAACCTACTTTTTTACTAACTGGGTGAGTGTGGTTCAGAGAGTTTGATTAATTGTCCCAAGATCCCACAGTTAATAAGTAGCTGACTCATGATTTGACAAGTAACCTGTGTGGCTCCTGAATCCCTGGTCTTGTACGGCAGCCCACGTCACTACACCCTGCCCTGTCCTGGGAGTGAGGAACCAGGCCCGGGTCTGTTCAGGTCAGACAATCACACTTGGTTCCATGTTAACTCTCAGACATCTCCTCAGAAGTCTGGTTAGTTCAAGTTTGTCTTCATGTGTCTGACAGTGGCAGTGGTGATCAGTACTTTGCTTTTATCCTCAAAGGTTTTAGGATAGATCTCACTTAGCTGTGCCCACAGCACTATAGGTTTTACATAAGCAAGACCAGGCAGGTTCTAGAGATGAATCATTATTACTGTAAAGAAAGGATATCTGTGTATAAATCATGTTATGCTAATTAACATTTAGCATCCATTGAGAGGCTGTTTTTTTTTTCTTTAATTTTGTTTTGCAGTGTTGTCTTCGAGTTCCATTTATTTTTTATGTTAGATCATAACTGTGTACATTACTGCATTTATGGGGTAAAATGTGCTGATTTTATACACAATTTGGAATGTGTACACCAAACTGGTTAACAGGCTGTTTCTAATTGATTTCGCTACTTACTGACTTCCAGTTTGGTTTTCTCTTTAGACTTTTTCCTTTTCCTACTTCCATGAAGTCTTTTCTTTTTCATAAGTTCTTCCTTCTTTCTCCATGAGTTCTCTATAATTTTTCTGTCTTTTTCAACTTTCATCTCTTCTTTATGGGATGTTTCATTTGTTCTATTATTTTTCCCATTTCTGCTCATTGAGTGTGCCCCATTTCTCTATAGACATAATCAAAAGCTCATAGAATTTCAGTGCTTTAAGAAATCTTGGAGACTAATGAAAGTTCCCTCTAGTGCTTGAGCTGTATTTGATGTACTAGTCAAGTGCTTGTTCAACGGAGAACCTGAACTTCAAAGAAATTATAGTGACTTGTTTGGATATAGTAATTATTAGCAGTAATAAAATTTGAACTCAAGTTCCTTAATTCATAGCCCAGTGCTCTTCTTCCATCATCCTGGCTATGAGTGTTTTAGGAAAGGGGAGTGGTCTAGTGAAGCCAATAAAATAAGAGAAGAATGGAATCAGCTGGAGAACCTAGTGGAAGTGATGGGATTAGCAAGGGATTAGCAAGGGAGTGCCAGGTTGGAAAAGAAACAGCAGTGGGTTGTTCAGGAATGAGGGTTTTAGGAAAGAGATCACATTGTGGTTTACGACAAGTTTGGTAATGATAAATCACAGGAATGAAGAACACAGTATGTTGGGAGCTTATATGTAAAATAAGAAGTTCTGCTGGTGAGAATGCAAGCTAATACTTTCCTTCTGGAAAAAAGTTTGGAGAACACTTAGGAACTAAAAGTAGACCTGCCATTCTATCCTGCAATTCCTCCACTATGTATCTATCCAGAAAACCAAAAATCACTTTACAACAAAGATATTTGCAGCAGAAGGTTTATTGCAGCCAAATTCATAATTTTGAAGTCCTGGAAGCAGCACGAGTGCCCATCGATCCATGAATGAATTAAAAAATTGTGGTATATATACAGATACCACAATATACACCATGGAATATTATGCAGCCTTAAAAATGGAGACTTTACCTCTTTCCTTTTTTTTTTTTTGAACACATAAAAGCTTTATTAGTAGAGAAGTTGAGATATATCCAGTTTATTGCACCATTATTTGTTCCTTCAATTTTTTAAATGTGGTGGCTTTTTAGAAGTTAAACATACTTTCTTTTCTTTTGTTCCCTTTGTTTAAAATGGATTCCCTTTCCTAGTTTACTAAACTGTCTGTACCATCAAAGATTTTCATAATCTATCTCCATTTTTTTTATTAAATCATAGCCATGCACATCAATGTGATCATGGGGCACCATACACTGGTTTCTTAGACCGTCTGAAACATTTTCATCACATTGGTCAACATAGCCTCCTGGCATTTTCCCAGTCACTGTGTTAAGACATCTCCACTCCACATCCACTAAGCTTCACATATATCTCTGTAAGATGCAACGCAGGTGTAATCCCACCAATCACCCTCCCTCTGCCCACCTGCGCCTCCCTCCCCTTCCTTTCCCCTTCTTCCCATCCCTTTCCTCCTTCCTTATATTCTTGGGTTATAACTGGGTTATAGCTTTCATGTGAAAGCCATAATTAGTTTCATAGTAGGGCTGAGTACATTGAATACTTTTTCTTCCATTCTTGAGATACTTTATTAAGAAGAATATGTTCCAGCTCCATCCATGTAAACATGAAAGAGGTAAAGTATCCATCTTTCTTTAAGGCTGCATAGCATTCCATGGTGTACATATACCACAATTTATTAATCCATTCATGGATCAATGGGCACTTGAGCTTTTTCCATGACTTAGCAATTATGAACTGGGCTGCAAGAAATATTCTGGTACAAATATCTTTGTTATGATGTGATTTTTGGTCTTCTGGGTATATGCCTAGTAGAGGAATTATAGGATTGAATGGCAGATCTACTTTTAGATCTCTAAGTGTTCTCCAAACATCTTTCCAAAAGGAATGTAGTAATTTGCATTCCCTCCAGCAGTGTAGAAGTGTTTCCTTTTCTCCACATCCATGCCAACATCTCCGGTCTTGGGATTTTGTGATTTAGGCTAATCTTACTGGAGTTAGATGATATCTCAAAGTAGTTTTGATTTGCTTTTCTCTGATGATTAAAGATGATGAGCATTTTTTCATATGTCTGTAGGCCATGCACCTGTCTTCTTCAGAGAAGTTTCTCTTCAAGTCCCTTGCCCAGCCTGCTATGGGATCACTTGTTCTTTTCTTGCTTATATGTTTGAGTTCTCTGTGAATTCTATTTATTAAACCTTTGTCGGAAATATAACCTGCAAATAACTTCTCCCATTCTGAGGGCTGTTTGGTTGCTTTATTTACTGTGTTCTAGGCTGTGCAGAAGCTTTTTGGTTTGTTCAGGTCCCAATAGTGTATTTTTGAAAGATGCTTCAATTGCCTGGGGGAGTCCTCCACATAAAATACTCACCCAGACCGATTATTTCAAGGGTTTTCCCTGCACTCTCTTCTAGTATTTTTATACTTTCATGTCTTATGTTTAAATCTTTAATCTGGTGACAGTCTATCTTAGTTAATGGTGAAAGGTGTGGGTCCAGTTGCCAGCTAGTTCACCCAGCACCATTTGTTAAATATGGAATCATTTACCCACTGAATATTTTTAATTGGTTTGTCAAAGATCAAATAACAGTAAGTAGCTGGATTCATCTCTTGGTTCTCTATTCTGTTCCAGACATCTACTTCTCTGTTTTTGTGCCTATACCATGCTGTTTTGATCACTATCGATTTGTCGTATAGTCTGAGGTCTGGTAGCGTGATTCCTCCTGCTTTGTTTTTATTTCTGAGTAATATCTTGGCTATTTGAGTTTTTTTCTGATTCCAGATAAAATGAAGTATGATTTTTTCAAGATCTTTAAAGTATGACAGTGCAGCTTTAATAGGGATTGCATTACAATTGTATATTGCTTTGGGTTGTATGGACATTTTAACAATGTTGATTTTACCCAGCCATGAGCATGGTATGTTTTTCAATTTGTTAACAGTTTCAGCTATTTCTTTTCTTAGAGTTTCATAGTTCTCTTTATAGAGATCTTTCACGTCCTTTGTGAGATAAACTCCCAAACATTTCATCTTCTTTGGCACTACTGTGAATGGAATAGAGTCCTTAACTGTTTTTTCAATTTGACTATTGTTGGTATATATAAAGGCTACCAATTTATGAATGTTGATTTTGTAACCTGAGACGCTTCTGTATTCCTCGATCACTTCTAAGAGTTTTTTAGTAGAATCCCTGGTGTTTTCCAGATATACAATCATATCATCTGCAAAGAGTGAAAGTTTGATCTCCTCTGACCCTATATGGATATCTTTGATCACCTTTTTTCCCCTAATTGCAGTGGCTAAAACTTTCATTACAATGTTAAAGAGCAGTGGAGACAGTGGGCAGCCTTGTCTGGTTTCTGATCTGAGTGGAAATGATTTCCATTTAACACCATTCTATACAATATGGGCTGTGGGTTTGTTGTAAATGGCCTCTATCAGTTTATGAAATGTCCCTTATATACAAATTTTCTTAAGTTTTCTGATCATGAAGGGATGCTGTATATTATCTAAAGCTTTTTCTGCATCAATTGAGACAATCATACGGTCTTTGTTTTTTAATTTGTTTATGCACTGAATTATACTTATTGATTTACATATATTGAACCAACCTTTACACCCTGGGATAAAACCGACTTGGTCATGGTGTATTTGTTTGATGTGTTGCTGGATTCTGTTTGTTAGGATCTTGAATATTTTTGCATCTATATTCATTCGTGATATTGGTGTATAATTTTCTTTTCTTGGTGGGTTTTTTCCTGGTTTGGGGATCAGGGTGATGTTTGCTTCATAGAACGTGTTGGGTAGTCTTTCTTCTTTTTCTACGTTTTGGAACAGGTTGAGTAATATAGGTACTAATTCTTCTTAAAAGGTTTGGTAGAATTCTGAAGTTAAGTCATCTGGTCCGGGGCTTTTCTTTTTAGGGAAGTTTTGTATGGTTGATACTATTTCAGAATTTGATATGGGCCTGTTCAACATTTCCACTTGCTTCTGCAGAAGTCTTGAAAGGTGACGTGCTTCCAAGTATTGGTCAATTTCCTTCAGATTTTCATATTTCTGAGAATAAAGTTTCTTGTAATATTCATTAAGGATTTTTTGAATTTCTGAGGAGTCTGTTATTTTTTCTTTTTCGTTTCTGATTGATGAGATTAGAGATTTTACTTTTTTTTTTTTCCTGGTTAAGTTAGCCAAAGGTTTATCTATTTTATTGACGTTTTCAAAAAACCAACTTTTTGATTTATTGATGTGTTGTATAATTTTTTTTTTTGTTTTCAATTTCATTTAATTCTGTGCTAATTTTGGTTATTTCTTTTCTTCTACTGGGTTTGGGCTTGGAATGTTCTTCTTTTTCCAGTTGCTTGAGATGTCCCATTAAGTTGTTAACTTCCTCTCTTTCCGTTTTCTTGAGGAAGGCTTGCAGTGGTATAAATTTCTCTCTTAGGACTGCCTTTGCAATATCCCAGATGTTCTGATAATTTGTGTCTTCATTGTCATTTGGTTCCAAAAATTTGGCAATTTCCTTCTAATCTCATCTCCAACCCTGCTATCATTCTGCATAAGGTTATTTAACATTCATGTTTTTGTATGAGTATGCAGATTCCTGTTGTTACTGAGCTCGACTTTTATTCCTTGGTGATCCAAGGAGATGCAAGGAATAATTTCTATTCCTTTAAATTTTCTGAGGTTAGACTTGGGACCTAAGATGTGTTCGATTTTGGAGTATGTTCTGTGGGCTGATGAGAAGTATGTGTATTGAGTTTTGTTGGGATGAAATGTTCTGTAGATGTCTGCTAAATCCAAAAGTTGGATGGTTAGGTTTAACTCTAAAATTTCTTTGCTCAGCTTCTTATTGGAGGATCGATCCAACACTGGCAAAGGAGTGTTGAAATCTCTATTATGGAGCTGGAGGAAATCAAGTGGCTCATGTCTGTTAGAGTTTCTCTTATAAATTGAGGTGCATTCTGGTTGTGAGCATAGACATTAATAATTGAAATCTCATCATATTGAATATTACCCTTAACAAATAGGAAGTGACCATTCTTATCCTTCTTTACTTTTGTTGGTTTAAAGCCTATTGTATCTGCAAATAAAATTGCAACACCTGCTTTTTTCTGATTACCATTTGCCTGAAATATGGATGACCATCCTTTCAGCCCGAGTCTGTATTTGTCTTTTAAGGTAAGATGTGACTGTTGTATGCAGCAAATATCTGGCCTGAGTTTTTCTATCTGACCTGTGCCTCTTTAGAGGACAGTTTAAGCCTTTCACATTAATGGAGAATATTGATAAGTCTGTTAAAATTTTGGGTATCAAGTTTTTCGACAGTCCACTGGACATTTTTTCTCCTTTCACCTTTGTAGAATTTGAAGTTTGATCAAAAGTTTCTGAGTGAGTTTACCTTTGTGGTAGAAGATTGGGCTGGTCATTATGGAGGATAGGTCTGAGAATATGCTGAAGAGCTGGTTTGGTTATGGCAAATTTCTTCAACATGTGAATGTCATTAAAGTATGTAATTTCTCCATCATAAATGAAACTCAGTTTAGCTGGATAGAGGATCTGGGGTTGAAAGTTATTTTGCTTTAGGCAATTAAAAGTCAATGACCACCCTCTTCTAGCTTGAAAAGTTTCAGCAGAGAGATCTGTAGTCATTCTAATATTCTTCCCTTTGTAGGTAATGGATTTCTTATGTCTGGCTACTTTGAGAATTTTCTCCTTCATATTAACTTTAGTAAAGTTAATTATGATATGCCTGGGGGATGTCTTATTGGGATTGAGTCATGCTGGGGTTCTGAAACTGTCTGCTATCTGAATTTCAGAATGTCTTGGCATGTCTGGAAAATTTTCTTTCATAATTTCATGGAGAAGAACCTCTGTGCTTAGCGAGGCCACTTCATCACTTTCAGGGATTCCAATGAAGTGGACATTAGCCATCTTCAAATTATCCCAGAGCTCTCTGAGAGAATGATCCATCTGGCTCTCCATTTCTCTTCCTCTTTGAGAGTTTGGGAGCATTCAAAGGCTTTGTCTTCAATGTCAGAAATCCTTTTTTCTGCTTACTCCACTCTGTTACTGAGGAATTCTACTGTATTTTTCAGGTCTTTGAGGGCTGCAAATTCTTGCTTCAGTGTGTCAAAATCTTTGGTGGTTTTGACTTCAAACTCATCAAATTCTGGAGACGACTTTTGAATTTCTCCTCGAATTTCTAATTCTGACTTTTGAATTACTGCTTGAATTTGTAATTCCAAATTTTGCTCCATTTTATTAATTGTGTTTGCAATCTAAATTCTGAATTCAATTTCTGACATCTCAGCCAGCTGTTTATAAATGGGATCTTCAGTTACATCTGTCATATCTTTCCTTGGGGGGGTTGATCTATTCTGGTTATTCATGTTACCAGAGATTTTCTGCTGATTCTGCCCCATGATTGTTTTATACTGTTTGATTTTTTTCCCCGGAACTTTGTCGAAGACCCGTACAATGCTATGGCCTGAGAAACTGGGGCTCTGTTTGGTGTGGTGGGGCTAAGTGGTTCTGTCTTGTTTTCAGCTGGTTTCTGTTTGACCCTAGTGAAACAGTTACTCTGGGTTGAAGTCTCAGTTGTGGAGAAATACCAGCAATTAAGTCACCCCGCCCCCCACAGGCAAGAATTGGAAAAGGAAAATCAACCCTTCCTACAACCACACACCCAGGGCACCACCTGAATAGTCCTCAGATGATTGGCTCAGTTTAAAGGTCCAAATCAATTGTCTCAGTCAGCACCTGTCTTACGTGTGAGAGTTTAAAAGGTCTCTGGCAACTGGCTCACAGGGGTCTCCGGACTACTCTGATATTGCTTGCTCTAGTTCTGCCTGGAGTTAGGAGGAGTCACCCAGGAAATAGATCAGTTTGGGAAGGTTGATGCCTTCTTCCCCACTTTGTACCTCTGTCACACCGAGTCACTGATAGCCCCGCCGTTGGCTGACCCAGTTGCCTATAGTGAACAGATGTTCCAGGGGTTTGCACCTGCCTGAATCACAAGAAAATCTATTTTTGCTTAACCAGGCTGCTGCACTCTACCTCTAGCAGGGGGAGATGAGGCCTGACCACCTTGGGCACTTGATGGCGACTGGGATGTGTTCAATCAGTTCCAGCCCTGCCCCTGATTGATGTTACTGACAGAACAGAACAGAACAGAACAACTTTGTGGGGATTTGTTTCTGTCCCTGCTGAATTCCCCTGCAGAAGAGAAGCTGTTTTGAGTTTCCAGAGACTGTGCCTCAGGCCCTGTCTTTCCACCTGCGGGTTTGTATTTGGTTAGCTGTCTGATCTTGCCTCCTGTCTTCCTTTGTCTATAGGATGACAATTCCCTGAGGGCCAGGTGCGTCTCAGGCTCAGTAAAGTGGTCCTCTGGGTCAGCCCTGCCCTTGGAACTTCCTGGGTCTGCGAGTGCTTTTCTAGTCCCCCACGCTCCACTCAGGCCAGTACTGCCTCAGGCAAACCCTTTACTCATGGGGCATGCATTTCCATCCCAGATGTGTTCCATGCTGGTTGCCACCTGATTAGGTGCCTGGCCTCTTCTGGTTGCCCATGGAGACAGGGGGTGTGGCTTCAGAATATCTGGGAGTGAGCCCTATTGTTGCTGAAAGATGGCTGCTGATCTGCACCTCAGGGCACTGCTACTCCAGTGTGGTTCCCTCTCAGCTGACCATCCTCTCCTTGCTCCCATGTCCCTGAGTCAGCACTGACCAGCTGCAGTTTAGGCACTGTCCACACCCCTGGAGAAATCACCCAAGGATCTGGACTTCTGAGGGACAGGCCTCCAGACCTCAAAGTGAGATTGGAGGGGAGTGTTGGGAGATCAGAGTTGCAGGTAGAAAATATATACAGTTTTATGCTTGGCAGGAGAATGCCATGGCACCCTAGTAGAGGAGGTAGGTCGAGGTTTAGAGGGTCTTTCCCATGGAGTGTAATGGGAGGACCTTTGAACTCTGCTCATTTGTTTGTGGGGCACTCTGAACCGTTCAAATGGGGGAGGGAACTCCCATCCACTTAGTGATGGATTTTGTACCTTTTTTTGTATCCTTGGTGTCGCAGCTTGCCTCAGCAGGGTTGATGTGAGTTCTTCAACGTTTTCTCTTGGTGCAGCTCAAGTCCACAAGGTTACTTGCTAAATTTCTGTCCTTTAACTCTCCTTCTGGATGGGAGCCTCTGTGGAAAGCTGGTTTCAGTCAGCCATCTTGTCTCCGCCCCCCCTTTACCTCTTTTCTGTTGACGATGGAGCTTTAACATATTCTTCTTAGTAAAGTATCTCAAGAATGGAAGAAAAAGTATCCAATGTACTCAGAACTTTATAAAGTCAATATATAATCACCCACACTTTCATACACACAATAAAACGCAATAATAGTCCAGAGAAGGAGAGAAGAGGAGGGTGAGTGAACAGGAGATGGATGGCCAGGTGGAGGGAGGGGGATTGGTGGGACCTCATCTGTGGAGCATATGGCATTGGTACCTGTCAAATTTATTAGGACTAGAGTATAAATGTCTTAACCCAACAATTAAATAAGTGAGGTGAAGGCTATGTTCACCAGCTTGAAATCCTGGAGACTAATGAAAATCCCCTCTAGTTCACCTCAGCTATGTTTGACATACTAGTCAAGTGGTTGTTCAATGGAGAACATGAAACAGAAACAGATTATAGTAAGCATTCCAAATTGTATATAAAATCAGCACATTATACTCCATAAATGCATTAATGTACACAGTTATGATTTAATAAAAAAAAATTAACAGGGAAAAAAAAAAGAGGTTCAAGGGAGCCGTAAACAAGTTGCTGCTTTATAGTTTGGTTTATGGGAAAGATAGACAAACTTGGTTGCTGTTGAAAGATGGTAAAAGAATGCGAGCCACTGGGAAGGGTCTCTACAGCAGATAGAATTGTGATGCCAGCTACTTGTATCTCACCTTACAAAGGAGTGGCTTAGAACCGCTTGACTGCTAGGGGACTGGAGATTACTGAACGACATGGACTCAGGGCCCTGGGAAGGTGTCCCCTCACCTCCACCTCTTTTCCAATTGACTAGTGTCCTTTTCATGTACATGGAGTGTATGTCTGGGTTAGGACTTGCTACTGAGTTGCGGAGCTCCAGCCGAGATGCTGGTGACATGCCTGTGCTGGGGGTGGATGGCTGAGACCCCACGTAGCTTGTTTCCTGGAGCAGCAGAGCAGAAAGCTCCTACTCTGAGTCAGTTGGGCCCACACCTCAGAGTCTGTGCTTTCCAGGCTAAAGATTTAAAGGTTGGACATTGTCCTGGAGCCCTTCGTATGAAGTACTTGGAAGTGGTAGAACATAGATAGGAAGATGATTACATAGTATGTAGAGAAGTAAAGGTGTGGCTGCTGGCAGTCTGTGTTCTTCCGACTCTGAGTGCCTGTGAAGACTTTTAGGGGCTTTCTGGTTCCTAGTGACCTGAATAAGGCAGGACTTACCTGGGGAAAATAATTGGATTTTTAAATTTTTAATGTTTTAATCTTTCTGGGAGGAGTATCCCTAAAAACAACCTATACATTTTCTCTTTGACTTGTACACGTAGGTTTCAGACCTCTCAAATGTTTCACAGGATTCCCTGTATTAGTTCTGGGGAAGGGGAAGCAGTGGGGCTCCATGCAAGTGATTTCCATGTTGAATAACCACCATTGCCTTATTCAAGTGACACAGATTAGGCTTTGAACCAGAGATAGATAATAAAGAATAATAAGATATATAATAAAGGTATTATTCTACCTTGTTTGAGCTTATGAATTTATTCCCAGATGAGGTAACAAAAATTATGTCAGTCATTAATTGGGTTTTCAGTTCAGCCTTCATGGCGGAGAATTTGTGAAGACTGAGTATTCTCAGGTGCTGTCAATATATTGCCTGTCACTATTGGTTGTGGAACTCAGGTTGTCTCATTGAATATTTCATAGGTTTGGAGAGATAGAGACAGAAATAGATAACTAAAATATTTTTTATAAAACAAAATGCCACCTTTAACTGTATTCAGAGACAAATTCAATGTGTACGAGGTGGACTTTCTCCTGTGTGCTTGGTTTTTGTTTTTATTTTTATTTTTTTTTTTTTTTAGGGAGCACCCATATAAGAACTGGAATATTTTTGTGTTTGTTTGTTTGTTTTTTAAGTAATGAACCCATTCATTTTTGTTGTCTGTTTCTGCTCTAAAGCATTTCTGGCACTCTGGATGTTGATGAGGACTTACAGCATACTCCAGAGCATAAAGACTTGGACTCTGACAGCAAGGCAGACTTGTCTCTCAGATCATTAATTTTATCACTCTGAATCTGTTAAATCTGTTAAAATTTGACAATGGTCTATGATTATTTTATATTTGCCATGAAAAGTTGGTCACAGAAAACCATTTAGTAGAAATATCACTGGTTCAACTTTTTTTTTTTTCCTATTTGTTTACATAATGAAGGATTGATAAATACTTTGAGTGGTTGGAATGGCAAAAAAAAGAAAAGAATGGACTGAAATATTTATAGTTTCAGAGCATTATTTAATTCTGCCAATTTAGTTGATCTTTTAAATATTTATCTTCTTCACAATATTATGCTCAGAGTTCGGGGTACCCATTGACTACTCGAGAGAGCCAGGATCCGATGCAACAATATGAGGGCCTTTATTCAAGCTTGAGCCTGGGATGTCAGCACCCCAGACGCAGCTGGGACTGAGAGCCCTGTGCTCACAGCACACAGGGTTTTTATAGGGTAAGGGAAGCAGAGGGAGGCAGGATGAAGCTGCCAGATTGGTTGCCTCTAGTATCTATAAAGGTGCTTAAAGCTGATAGGGCACTACCACCTGGCCATCAGTTGGGACTGGTTTATCTGCAATCTTGCTGACAGTTGGAGCGGTTTATTCCTGGGAGTGGAGTGTGATGGGGTTTTAACAGTAATGGAGTGGGGGGGACCTTCGAAATACCTGGTCTCCAAAGAGAGGCAAGGTGCCTAAAATGGCTTTGATTTAGTCCTTTAATTTAGTCCCACTCTGCTTGTAACTAAGAGGACCCAACCATGGGACCTCGGTGGTGAGTTCCAGGTCTCCTGGAGGCCAGAGGCTGGTACTGGGCCCTAAGGACCATGAATTAGACTGATCCCACTCCTTCTTTTACAACGTTTATGAGTCTGTTAATTATACATGGTCCAATTGTCAAGGTTAGTAAGAGCAGGATTAAAGGTCCAACTAGGGTGGAGATAAGGGTGGTGAGCCAGGGGGACCAATTAAACACAGTCTCGTATCAACTCTGAGCTTGCTCCCTCTCTGGTTTGCGTTTTTGATGTCCTTCTCAAACTAGAGCCATGGACTCCTTGACTAGTCCAGAGTGGTTGGCATGAAAACAGCATTCCTCACCTAATGCGGCACAGAAGACTTCTTGCTGTAGGAACAGCAAGTCTAGTCCCCTACAGGTCTGGAGCACAATCTCTGAAAGGGAGGTGATGGATTCCTGAAGTAAAGTGATGGATTTTTCTATTCTTTCTATGTCCAGGTTGATGACAGCATGCAACACCCCAAATTTCTTGTTGTTCAGGACAAGAGCTGATACCCCCGTTCCTGCTCCTGCCAGCCCCAACCCTAGCAGGGCAGAGAGGGTGATGGCTGTGATAGGCTCTCTTCTGAAGTGGGGGCTCACACTCTCATATCTTCAGAAAATGGCTTCCTGCTCATTGTAGGTTTCTCCGAAAACAGGGTTTTGCATTTTCCAATTGTAAAGGTCACCAGTGATGAAGTGCCAGGAGTGCAAGGTTTCTTCTTTGGAGGAGCCTACCACTCGGAGTGCCAGGGCAGTTGAATCAGCCACTGCCTGCCTGGGCTGTCCGGGTGCGTCCTGCAGGGCCCTCCTGTGGGTATGGGGTAGACTGCCTGCGGTGGCACTACTGCTGCCTCAGCCTCCTCTGGGCCAGGCTGGGCACTAGGACATGCCTGTCCTGGGGGTGGTAAGGCAGGGTAAAAAGATCTTCTGGTTCTGCACTGCTCCGTAATACAGGATACAGGGGAGCAGAGGGTTGAAGTTCTTTATGCTTGGGTTTATCCTGTAGGGTAAGAACTGTGCCTGTCTAGGGTCCCCCCAGCTGGGGCAGCAAGATGGTTTTAGCCAGGAAGGGGGGTCTTCAACCAGTTCTTGCCAGGTGGCTATGTATGTAACCTGATTGGGATGGCCAGTCTGGGGCCAGGAGATGATATCCTTAACCTGGAAGATAATGGGGAGTTGGGAAGTTCCTTCAGGTGGCTAGGCAATGTTGAGGATCAGCCACTTGCTCCTGCAAAAGATCTTAAGCTCGTTTCTCTTCACTATCAGACCCAGGTTCTGGGCTCGGGCCCAGAAATCTTGGAAATGATCAAGAAAAAGTGAAAGGGGAGTTATCTGAGTCTGTCCCATCGTCAAAGTCACCCAACCAATACACAAAACAACACAAATAATACACAAAGAAAGATGTGGCCTCTGACTGACTTGAGGCAGAACTGAAAGTGAGTTGATGGCTTGACACTCATCCATGGACATGGCTTGCACCTACTCAAAAGTCCCAAGGAGATCGGTTCCACGTGATCCCCACTGTAGGGGACTGGGGATTCTACGTCCCAGACCCTACTCAAAGGTCCTGAGGAGATTGATTCCATGTCATCCCCCTGTACGGGGCAGGGGATTCCACGTCCCAGACCCTGCAGAGGGAGGTGAGAATGTCTTCCGCAACCTCCAGCTGGTGGCCTTGCATCCACCTAGGCCTTATTCCGACCACTACATAAAATCCCACACAGCCCACTAAAGAACCAAAACATAGAGGCAAACAGACAAAGCAGCCTTACTGGAAACAACCCAAACCACAGAGACAAACAGACACGTCAAACACATTTACCAGAAACAACCCAAATCACAGAGACAAACAGACACACAAAACACACTTGCCCTCAGCGAGGAGTCTCTAGTGGCCTTGGGTATCCAGGATGAGCCCCCAAATGTTATGCCCAGAGTTAGGGGTACCCAATGACTACTCAAGAGAGCCAGGATCCAATGCAACAACACAAGGGCTTTTATTCAAGCTTGAGCCTGGGCTGTCAGAATCCCAGACGCAGCTGGGACAAAGAGCCCTGTGCTCACAGCGCACAAGTTTTTATAGGGTTGGGGAGGAGGAGGGAGGCAGGATGCAGCTGCCAGATTGGTTGCCTCTAGTATCTATGGAGGTGCTTAAAGCTGATTGGCACTACCACCTGAGCATCAGTTGGGAGCAGTTTATTGACATTTACACTCTCCTCTAGAACTTTTATTGTTTTGTGTCTTAAATTTAAATCCTTTATCTAGTGAGAATCAATTTTTGTCAATGGTAGGAGGTGTGGGTCCAGTTTTAGTCCTCTACATGCGGCTAACAAGTTCTCCCAGCAACATTTGTTCAATATAAATTCTTTTCTGCAGTGCATGCTTTTGTTTGGTTTCTCAAAGATGAAATGATGACATATGGCTGAGTTGATCTCTAGGTTCTTTACACTACTCCATATATCTTCATGTCTATTGTTGTGCCAGTATCATGTAGTCTGGCTCACTATGATGTCTGGTAACATGATGCCTCCAGATTTGTTCTTATTTCTAAGAATTGTATTGGATATTTGTTTTGTTTCTGGTTCAATATGAAGTACTATTTTTTTCAAGTTCTTCAAAGTCTGACATTAGTGCTTTGATGGTGATTGCGTTAAATCTGTATGTTGCTTTGGGTAGTAGGGACATTTTAACAATGCCAAGAGCATGGTATGTTCTTCCATTTGTTAACATCTTCTGCTATTTATTTTCTTAGGGTTTCATAGTTCTCTTTAGAGAGATCTTTCACATCCTTGTTAAATATGTTCTCAGGTTTTTATCTTCTTGGTGCCATTATAACGACTCTATAGTGTTTGATTGGATTCTCAGCTTGACTGTTACTGATATATTTGAAGGCTACTGATTTGTGGGCATTGATTATATACACTGAGATGATTCTAGTCTTTGATCATGTCTAAGAACTTTGTAGTGAGTCCCTGTGGTTTTTCAAGTATAGGATCATATATGCAAAAAGAGAGCATTTGACCTCTGCCCCCCATTTGAATACCCTTCATCTCCATCTCCTTTTGTTGCCTGATTGGATCAGCTGGGACTTCCAGCATTATGGTAAATAGCAGTGGTGACAGTTGGCATCCCTGTCTAGTTCCAGTTCTGAGTGGAAATGCTTTGTTTTAGTAGATGCAATATGATATTGGCTGTGTGTTTGTTGTCAATGGCATCTATCAGTTAAAGATATGTCCCACCAACGACAATTAAGTTTTGTTATAAAGAAAGGTTGCTGTCAAAAGCCTTGTCTGCATTAATTGAGAGAAACATGTGATCTTTGTGATTTTATTTACGTAGTGAATTACATTTATAGATTCACGTATGTTGAACCAAACTTACATTCCCTAGATGTAGAACTTTACTAATGTATTGCAGTATTCTGCTTGCTAAGATCTTACTAAATAATATTGCATCAATATTCATTAATGATATTGGCCTATGCTTTTTTGGTTGGGTCTTTTCCTATTTTTGGAATCAGGGGAGTATCTGCTTCACAGGACATTTCAGGGAGGATTCCTTCTTTCTCTATGTTTTGGAGTAGATTATGCTTCTCTTTGAAGGTCTGGTGGAATTCTGGTGTGAACCAATTTGGCCAAGGCTTTTCTTTTTTGGAAGATTTTGTGGAGTTGAAGCTATTTCAGTGCTTGATATGTCAATTCAAAATTTCTAGTTCATTCTGATTGAGTTTAGGAAAGTGTTAAATGATTCTAAATATTGGTCCATTTCCTCCACATTTTCATATTTTGGGGAGTAGACTTTTTGCAGTAATCATTGAGGACGTTTTGCATTTTTCTAGTATCTGTTTTTATTACCCCTTTACCCCTTTATCATTTCTGATTGAAGTTATCAAAGATCTTATTTTTCTGCTGCTTCTCAGTGTGGCCAGGAGTTTGTCAATTTTAATCTTTTCAAAGAATGAAATTTTAGCTTTGCTGGTTTTCTGAAGGATTATTTGCTTTCAATTTCATTTAATTCGATTTAATTATAGTTATTTTTTATCTTCTGCTGGGCTTGGAGCTAGACTTTTTCTCCTTTACCAGCTGCTTGAGATGATCCATTAGGTTATTGACTTAGTCTTTTTCTGTTTTCTTCATGAAGGCATGTAATGCTATAAAATTACCTCTTAAGACCCCCTTTACAGTATCCAACAGGTTTTGATAGCTGTGACTTCATTATAATTTTGTTCAAGAAATCTATTGATTTCCTTTTTAATCTTGTCTTTGACTCAACTATTGCTCAACATAAGGTTATTCAGTTTCCATGACTTTATTTGGGTATGAAGATTTCTGTTATTGTTGAGTTTAACTATTAGTCCATGATGGTCCAAGAAGATACAAAGAATAATTTCTATTTTTTTTTCTATTTTTTGAGGTTAAATTTGTGTCCTAAGAGATGATCAGTTTTGAATTGATCCATGGGCTAATGAGAAGAATGTATATTCCATTTTGTTGGGATGAAACGTTCTGTATATGTTAATTAAGTCCAATTGTTTGGGGGTTGCATTTATGTTATTTATTAATTTGTTTGGTTTCTGCTTGGAAGATCTGTACAGTACTGTCAAAAGAGTGTTAAAATCTCTATTATCATTTGTGCAGGAAGATAATCATATTGTTCAGGAGCATTCAGGTAGGGTGTGTAAATGTTAATTATTAAAATCTCTTCATGTTGTGTACTACCCTTGACCAGTATATACTGTCCATCCCTGTCCTTCCTTATTTCTGTTGGTTTACATTCAACTGTATTTATAAATAAGCCTGCAACCCTAGCATTTTTCTGATTTCCATTTGCCTGAATTATTGTTTTCCATCCCTTCATCTTGAGTCTTGTTTTATCCTGTAAGGTTAGGTGTGCTTCTTGGAGACAGCTGATATCAGGCCTGTGTTTTTGCATCCAGTCAGCCATCCTGTGCCTCTTTAGAGCAGAACTCAAGGCATTCACATGTATTGGGAGAAGTGATAGGTGTGGTGAAGTTTTGCTCATCTTGATTTTCAGAGGTTGAGTTTACTATTATCCTTTGTGCTATGGTGGAAGCTAGGCTTTATTCTTTAATTTCTGTCTGTGTTTACTTTGGTGATGGACCATCATTCTGGTCATTATGATCAAGGGATCTGAGTATTTCCTGTAGATCTGGTCTAGTTATGGCAAATTTTCTCAACATTTGCATGTCAGTAAAATATTTGATTTCTCCATCACAAAAGAAACTTGGTTTAGCAGGGTATATTATCCTGGGCAGAAAATTGTTTTGTTTAAGAAGGTTAAAGACCAATGACCATCCTCTTCTGTCTTGAAAAGTTTTAGCTAATAGATCTGTGGTCATCCTGATATTTTTTCCCTTTGTGGGTAAGACATTTCTTATGCCTGGCTGCTTGCAGAATTTTATTCTTCATATTAACTTTAGCAAAGTTAATATGTCCAGGAGATGCTTTTTTTGGATTGAATTGTGCTGGGGTTCTGAAACTATCTTCTATTTGAATTTTTGCATATTTTGAAATGTTTGGGGAATTCTGCACCATAATGTCATAGAGTAAAGCATCAGTGCCTTTAGGACCACCCTATAATACTGATGCTTGATCTTTTGTAGTGATCTCCTAACTCAGGGAATATTCTGTTTCTGTGCTTTTATCTGCCTCTCTTTGAATGATTGGGATAGTTCAAAAGTTTTGTCTTCAATTTCTGAAATTATTTCCTTTCCACATTCTACTCTATTATTATCTACTGTGTTTTGAAACTCATTTGATGCCTCTTTCAATTCTTAAGATTGGCTACATCTTTTCTTATTGTGTCCATATCTGTGGTGACTTTGTCTTTAAATTCATTAATTTCTTTAGACAATCTTTGGACAATATTTTGGATTGTGTTTTCATCTTCTCCTCAATTCCAATCATCAGTTTCTCTATGGATGTTTCTTTCTGCTGTATCTCCCTTGTACTGGAGAGTAGTAAATTCTTTGGGGAGTTGATATGCTCTGACCAATTTTTCATGTGGCCAGATTTCTTCTTCTGGTTCCACCCCATGAGGATTTTCATTTTTTAATAATATATTAATTAATTAATAAGTCTTTTTTAGTTGAAATGATAGGTTATTCTTGAATATTGGAGATAATTTAATTGGGGACCCTTAGGTAACACTGCCCTGACTATTTGGCAATTAAAACTGGCAGTGTAATCCGTATCAGAAGTCCCAAGAAACTGAAGCTAACCACTCTTCCCCAATGAGCTGGAGCTTTTGCTTGTGGACTTTCCTGTATAGCCTTACAAAGCTCCCTTTCAAGATTGCAGATGGAGTCTATACGGGCTGGCTTGGTGAGGTAACACAACCTGGCTCTGTCCTGGTGTCAGCCAGCCCTCTACTTGATCCTAAGGAGTCTCAGTGTTTAGCTAGAATCTCTGTTGGCTAAAGACACCTATGGCCCTTCCCTCCTGCTGCAATAGCTGGAGGAGGGGAATCCACATACAGACCACTGAATGCACCCCTCTCTTCTCCAATACCACACCACCACTCAAACAAAGTCAAATAATTGATGAACCAGCAGCCCGTACATTGGCAGCTGGAGACCTCCTTAAACAAGTTCAGATGGTGGCAAGATAGGCAGTGAACAAGAATCCACGGGCAGTTCCCAGGGTAGAGGTTGTCGGGAGTAAGTGTCTATTCCGGTGAGAAAAGGAGTTAGGAGAGATCATACTTCCCTGTACCAAATTTAGAGCTGCAGCTCCACTGTTTCCATGTCACTGCTCAGTGGCCCACACAATACATCTCCCTGTCAGAGAATTTGCCAAGCACTCTGGCCTTAGCAGGAGCTGTTCCTAAGGCAACCCTACAGGGAGAAGGGTGGGCTGGGGGCTTAGGACTGTAGGGAGAATATTTGTTCCCTTTTGCACCAGGCAGGATGAAGACTGGGCTCAGAAGTGGAACTTGCCTGGTGGAGGAGGACCAGGACCTTGCTATTCTCTCCCATGGATGAAAACACATATAGGCAATCCTTGGGTTATAAATGAGATAGGTTCTATAGGTTTGCTCTTAAGGTTAATTTACATGTAATTTGAAACAAGTATATTTACCTAGTACCTGTAATAGGATCCATTCATAAGTGGAAGTTACATGTAAGTCAGATGTTTGTAACACAGGGATTGCTTGTATTATCCTTTACTGTTTCATTAGCTATTAGATATTGTCTTGTTTCAAAAGGGTTTTCTAAATTGTTCAAAAAACATGGAATGATAAACAAAATAATTCGAAAGTATTATTCAAAGAGAGCAACATAGAAAGTGTAAGGTCGGGCCTGGTAGCTCACACTTGTAATCCCAGCACTCTCGGAGGCTGAGGTGGGTGGATTGCATAACCTCACAGGTTTGAGACCAGCCTGAGCCAGAGCGAGACCTCATCTCTCAAAATAGCCAGGCATTGTGGCAGGTGCCTGTAGTTCCAGCAACTTGGGAGGCTGAGGCAAAAGAATTACTTGAGCCCTAGTATTTGCAGTTGCTATGAACTATGATGCCACCACACTCTACCAAGGGCAATAAACTGAGGCTCTGTCTCCAAAAAAACAAAAAAAGAGAGAAAATAAAAGCAAATGAAAAGAAGACTAGACTACCATAGACTTAGCCTAGTCCTTGATTGTAGTAATCTGCCTATGAGTGCTGTATGGAACTCCTCTGAAGGTGTTCTCTTACACAGCACTTCATTTCTAGGGATACCTACCCTAAATGAAAATTTATTTCTAGTTAATTTGTAATCTTGTGTATAGACAGTGACTTTTTAATTAGTTAACTCTAAATGATCTGTCTGCAGTTGGTCACTGGTAAATTTACTGAATAATTTCCACTATTATTTTTCATATTTACCTTAATGACTAGTAACATAGATTTACCAGTTAGCAGGATGTTCTTTCCTGTCTGCTTTTCATGTGGATATGTCCCTTGAAGAAGACTGAAATGAAATTGAAACCTGACAATCAGTCAGGAAAAACATTTAAGAACATGGAAATGTTATTAGGGTAATACAATATAAGAAGAGACAGGTGATAAGAGGAACTATTCAGTTTCTAACAAAATAAGTTTAAGATTAGTATATTTAACTGCAGATTATCCTTAGAAAAAGGAAAAGAGAAGAGAACAGATGCTGACATAGTCTGTGACAAACTGAGGGGAAGGTTAAGAATGATGAAAAAACATATGAAAGAAGTTAAAATGAAATAACAGCTCAAACAGAGTCTGAGAGCACAAGATGTGGAAGTGAAGAGTCTCAAAAATAATTTGAATGAGGTAAATTAATCTTTGATAACAATCTCATATTTCTAATTTCATTACATCAATATCACATACAATATCTCTTCCATTTCATATGCAGGGTGGCCATAAAGTCCATGTGTGATTTTAGATTGTACACAATTTTGAATTGCACACAGAAATTATAACCGTTTGTATGTGTCATTTATGTCTCAAATAAAACCAGAAAGGTTACTTATCTTTTTTTTGTTTTGTTTTGTTTTTTTTAATTTTTTTATTCAATCATAACTGTATACAATGATATGATTATGGGGCATCATACACTCACTTCATAAACCATTTGACACATTTTTACCACAGTGGTTAACATAGCCTTTCCGGCGTTATCTCAGTTACTGTGCCAAAACATTTACATTCTACATTTACCAAGTTTCGCAAATACCCCTATAATATGCACCAAAGGTGTGATCCCACCGATTCCCCTCCCTCTACCCACCCCCCCCTTTCCCACTTCCCCCTATTGTTAAGTTGTAGCTGGGTTATAGCTTTCATGTGAGAGTCCGAAATTAGTTTCATAGTAGGGCTGTGTACATTGGGTATTTTTTCTTCCATTCTTGGGATACTTTACTAAGAAGAATATGTTCCAGCTCCATCCATGTAAACATGAAAGAGGTAAAGTCTCCATCTTTCTTTAAGGCTGCATAGTATTCCGTGGTATACATATACCACAATTTATTAATCCATTCGTGGATCGATGGGCACTTGGGCTTTTTCCATGACTTAGCTATTATGAATTGGGCTGCAATAAACATTCTGGTACAAATATCTTTGTTATGTTGTGATTTTTGGTCTTCTGGGTATATGCCCAGCAGAGGAATTACAGGATTGAATGGCAGATCTATTTTTAGATCTCTGAGTGTTCTCCATATATCTTTCCAAAAGGAATGTATTAATTTGCATTCCCACCAGCAGTGCAGAAGTGTTCCCTTTTCTCCGCATCCACGCCAGCATCTCTGGTCTTCAGATTTTGTGATATAGGCTAGTCTCATTGGAGTTAGATGATATCTCAAAGTAGTTTTGATTTGCATTTCTCTGATGATTAAAGATGATGAGCATTTTTTCATATGTCTGAAGGCCGTGCGCCTGTCTTCTTCAGAGAAGTTTCTCTTCAAATCCCTTGCCCAGCCTGCGATGGGATCCCTTGTTTCTTTCTTGCTGATGCGTTTGAGTTCTCTGTGGATTCTTGTTATTAAACCTTTGTCAGAGTTATACCCTGCAAATATCTTCTCCCATTCTGAGGGCTGTCTGCTTGCTCTGCTTACTGTGTTCTTAGCTGTGCAGAAGCTTTTTAGTTTGATCAAGTCCCAGTAATGTATTTTTGAAGCTGCTTCAATTGCCCGGGGGGTTCTCCTCATGAAATACTCACCCAGACCAATTTCTTCAAGGGTTTTCCCTGCATTCTCCTCTAGTATTTTTATAGTTTCATGTCTTAAGTTTAAATCTTTAATCCAATGAGAGTCTATCTTAGTTAATGGTGAAAGGTGTGGGTCCAATTTCAGTCTTCTGCAGGTTGCCAGCCAGTTCACCCAGCACCATTTGTTAAATAGGGAATCTTTTCCCCACTGAATGTTTTTAATTGGCTTGTCAAAAATCAAATAGCGGTAAGTAGCTGGATTCATCTCTTGGTTCTCTATTCTGTTCCAGATATCTACTTCTCTGTTTTTGTGCCAATACCATGCTGTTTTGATCACTATCGATTTGTAGTAAAGTCTGAGGTCTGGTAGTGTGATTCCTCCTGTTTTGTTTTTATTTCTGAGTAATGTCTTGGCTATTCGAGGTTTTTTCTGATTCCATATAAAACGAAGTAATGTTTTTTCAAGATCTTTAAAATATGACAGTGGAGCTTTAATAGGGAGTGCGTTGAAATTATATATTGCTTTGGGTAGTATGGACATTTTGATAATGTTGATTCTTCCTAGCCATGAGCATGGTATGTTTTTCCATTTGTTAACATTTTCAGCTATTTCTTTTCTTAGAGTTTCATAGTTCTCTTTATAGAGATCTTTCACGTCTTTTGTTAGGTAAATTCCCAAATATTTCATCTTCTTTGGCACTACTGTGAATGGGATAGAGTCCTTAACTGCTTTTTCAATTTGACTGTTGTTGGTGTATATAAAGGCTACCGATTTATGAATGTTGATTTTGTAACCTGAGACGCTGCTGTATTCCTTGATCACTTCTAGGAGTTTTGTAGTAGAGTCCCTAGTGTTTTCCAGATACACAATCATATCATCTGCGAAGAGCGAGAGTTTGATCTCTTCTGACCCTATATGGATACCCTTGATCGCCTTTTCTTCCCTAATTGCGGTGGCTAAAACTTCCATTACAATGTTGAAAAGCAATGGAGACAATGGGCAGCCTTGTCTGGTTCCTGATCTGAGTGGAAATGATTCCAATTTAACTCCATTCAATATGATATTGGCTGTGGGTTTGCTGTAGATAGCCTCTATCAGTTTAAGAAAAGTCCCTTCGAGACCAATTTTCTTGAGTGTTCTGATCATGAAGGGATGCTGGATATTATCAAAAGCTTTTTCTGCATCAATTGAGAGAATCATATGGTCTTTGTTTTTTAATTTGTTTATGTGCTGAATTACATTTATAGATTTACGTATATTGAACCAGCCTTGAGACCCTGGGATAAAACCAACTTGGTCATGATGTATAATTTGTTTGATGTGTTGTTGGATTCTGTTTGTTAGGATCTTGTTGAATATTTTTGCATCTATATTCATTAGTGATATTGGTCTATAATTTTCTTTTCTTGTTGGGTCTTTTCCTGGTTTGGGGATCAGGGTGATGTTTGCTTCATAGAACGTGTTGGGTAGTCTTCCTTCTTTTTCTACATTTTGGAACAAGTTGAGTAATATAGGTACTAATTCCTCTTTAAAGGTTTGGTAGAAGGTTACTTATCTTAAAATGAACTGACACTTATAACAAAACTTACTTAGTCTAATCTTGGCCTCCAAGTTGTATTTTATTTTTGTATGAAGAACTTTTGAAAATAATAGCATAATACATACTTACAGATAATTAATACATATTTTGTCTCTAGTAAAATAATGCAGTAAGATATTTCACATTTATTACGGTTTGAAATACAAACAGGAAACAAAAGTTATTGCAATATAAAATAAACTCATAAACTCATAATTTTATAAGAAGAGTCTTATAAAATTTAATTTATCATGAGTGTTTTGAAACATAAGGACTCTTTTTTATTTATATTTGTAATTGTACCACAGGGGTGATTGTGATTCAGTACAAAACTCTAGTAGAGGTAGAGTCAGGAAATTTGGGGGAAAATCTTCAGATTGTTTATATTTTTATCCACTCCTTTTCAGAAATGTGATAACTAATCAAATTTGTGGATGTATGTAGAAATAATTAAATACAATGTCAGACATATCACTTATCAATAAATGTAATACTTGACACTGACACAAAAATGTTAGATAGTCAGAAAATATATATATTATTCCCAGGGGAAAAGGGGGAAGTCATAAAATTGGGAGATTTCATGACCAGCCTGAGCAACAGAAAGACTCCATTTAAAAAAAAAAAAAAAAAAAGAAAATAGTCAGGTATCATGGCAGGTACCTGTAGTCCCAGCTGCTCGGGAGACTGATTCAAGAAGATCACTTGAGCCTCAGAGTTTGAGGTTGCTGTGACTTATGACACCCTGGAGAAACTTGGAGAAATTTCATTTGTCCAAACATATGCAGAACGAAGGCTCTTACCATGGGATGGTGTGTAGGTTAGATATTAGAGTGGGAAGCCAACTTTTTAATGTAGTCAAAGATATTAATTTTTTATACCTTTGGGTTTGTAGTAATTCACAAAAAGCTATTCTGATTCTGAGATTCTTAAAAATTCTTTAAAGGTTCCCTTTTTGCTTTCATGAGTTCTTTGTTTTAAATGTCTGAATTTTTAGGAATTTATGGTTTAAGTTTTTAATACGACTTTTTGTCCAGTTTGATATCCATTGACTACAATCTTTTCATTATCTGCATAAGTGATACTGTAATTTCAGAGAAAATAATATGTCATTTTATTGAGTAGTACCTGAAAATTTTCTTTCTTTTATTCATATTTCCCAGAGTGGCAAAAAAGGTAAAGGTCTATTGTATGAAAATTGCCTGTTGCAGGATGAAATTGCCAGGCTAAGAATGGAAGTTGAAATTATAAAAACACAGACTCAGGAAAAGAAACCAGAATCTTCAGAGGACATTGAAACACTGAAATGCCTTTGCAATAGCAAAAAACTGACTAAGGAAAGATTAGTAGAAGCAATGTCTTAACAGAGCGGACAGCTCAGGGTGCTCAGATCAGAGAACAATCTGCTAAAGAATGAACTGGATTTTGAGAAACAAGAGAAGGAAAAACTGAAAACCAAAGTCCAGTCAAGCCTTTATGAACTGTCTTCTGTTCTAAATGATCTCCACCAAAGCCAAAAGTCACAAAAGGACTTGGGGTTTGCCTACCAGAAAGAAAGAGATGAGTGGTCTGTTGTACAAGAAAATATGAAATCTTACTCTAATATTGTCTTTCAAAAACTTGTTGAAGTTCAAAGAAAATTCAATAGCCAAGAGGTTGAGCTCTCTAACCCAAAAGATGTTCTCAGACAAAAGACTTTGGCCTTAGAAGGTGTGCAAAGAGATCTCAGCCAAGCAGTGTTTGAAAAGAAGGAAATGGAGCTGAAGTATCACAATGAACAACATAAAATGAATAGGTACCTTGCCGAGGAGGAACTGGCAGAGGAGCGATTAGCTCAGCTGCAAAGTAGAAATACATTGCTTCAGCAGCAACTCAGTCATGCTCAGGACAAAGCTGATAAGAAAGAAAAAACAATAATTGATATCCACACCCAATTTCAGGCTTCTGTAAAAGAACTTCAAGCTGAGAGTCAATGCCAAAGACTTCTGCTAGAAACAAGAAATTAAGGGGGAAGATACTTCACAGTGTAGAATTTATCCCTGCCAGTCTCACCCACAAACCCAATTTCTTTGTGAGACTTTGGTAGGTTGTTAAGTATTGCACATTCACAAGGGAATGATTCACTGAACTGATTTTCCCATCTAAGTAACACAATACCAATTTAACAGGAAGATAAGAACTTTTGTGTCCGTAACAGACCCAAGATATTTTATTAAGTATTTTATAATATTCCAAACTATGAAACACTTCTGGTCCCCAGAATTTTGCATGATGGATACTGAAGCTGGAGTCCCAGAGACATGAAACCCCTTTCCAGTGTGACGTACGGATCTTACACTTGACAGGTTCTCCTGGAGCTGCTCCATTTTGCCTGCTTGGTTTCGGATGATGACTTTCAACTTGAAATTTTCTTCTTCAAGCCTAAAATGTGTATTTTGAAATAATTATTATCACAACAAATTTTAAAGTTACCATGTAATTTCTGAATACACATCTGAAGTTATAATTACATAAATTTTTAAATATTTGAAAGTAGGTGATTTGGCCAACTACGTCATTTTTGTAGCTGCATTATGTGAATAACAGACAAATTTTAAGAATAATATATGAGAAATGTGCATTTCCAAAGAAATTAATGCTGAAATTATTGCTTAGCTTCACACAATGTACTCATTGTCATAACTGACACAATCTCGAACTTTGCTGCTGATTTGGTTATTTTCTGTGCCATGTTAAACGTACTTTTTCATGCAGTCGTCCCTTGTAGCACATCTTGTGTGTCCCTTGTGCGTTGATCCTGTGCTTCTTGCAACTAAAACAAGAAATTTTAAGAAATTTATATTTGGAAATAACTCCAATGTCTATCAATGGATGAATGGATGAACAAAATGTTTCATATAATAAAATACTATTTTCAGGTTTGGACTGCATCTGCAGACTAAGAACAAATAAAACAGTAATACCAAGAGCAATGCAACAATTGCTACCAGTGACCCTCAAAAGTTTTTACCCACTTCAACAAATTAAGGTCTGCTAAACCCATTGTTAAGCTTTCTAAGGTATCAGATCCTGGAAGCAAGTTCAAATGTGCCCTCAAAGCTTCAAAAATTTGTCCTTTTAGTCTGGAGACCTGTCCTCCAGGAGTCCACATTCTTGGGTGTTTTCTTGAGAGGTGTGGACAGGGCCTGGACTGATGCTGATCATGGCTGATTCTGCAGCAAGGGAATAAGGAGAGGACGGTTGGCTGAGAGGGAACCACACAGATCAGTGGTGCCCTGAGGTGCATAGCGGCAGCCATTTTGGGCAACAATAGGGCTCACCCCTGGATATTCTGGCGTCAACCCCCCTGTCTCTCTGGGCAAGGTTGTTAAGTATTGAACATTCACCAGGGAATGATTCACTTAACTTATTCTCCCATCTAAGTAACACAATACCAATTTAACAGGAAGATTAGAATGTTTGTGTCCATAGCACAATTAAGTAATAAGCAGGAATGTATACACAATGGGAAAAGAAGGGGAATTGATACATGTGATGGTATTTTCCAAAGCACATGCCTTAATGTTAAATGTTATTAACATAATTTTATAATACAGTGAATTACAACATCAGTAACCAAAATATCTTATTAGGTAGTTGTGAGACAACTTCGTAGACAACTGTCTGAGGCACTACACAAAATACCTAGATTATAGGCCTCACTGGACATTATGTCATGCTGCTACATTCATTCAGAAGACACACAGCTGGGGCCAAGAAGAAATGTAGTCAAATCACTAATGAAGTACGTATGGAATTTAACATGTCAACAGTTGATATATAGCTTGTTGAGTAATGAAAATTGTTTGGTTAGGGATAGTAGTTTAGTTGAATAGCTTTCTTTTGTAGTTTATTATTATTAATTTTGTTACAATTTCTTAGCCTTAAAAAGCAGTTATTTCTTGAATTCTGACTTTCATCCTGACATTTTTATACTTACAAGTACATGTGTGTATATGGACATATATATGTATTGAAGGACCAAGGCAACACCATTTTAGGCACCATGCCTCCATTTGGAAATCAGGTATTTGGAAGGTCCCCTGCTCCATTTCTGGTAAGATCTCATTGCACCCCACTCCCAGGAATAAACTGCTCCAACAGTCAACCAGATGGCAGGTAAACTGCTCCCATCTGATGGCCAGGTGGTAGTGCCCAATCAGCTTTAAGCACCTCCATAGATACTAGAGGCAACCAATCTGGCAGCTGCATCTTGCCTCCCTCCTCCACCCCTAACCTATAAAAAACTTGTGCACTGTGATCACAGGGCCCTTGGTCGATGCTGTGTCTGGGATGCTGACAGCCCAGGCTCAAGCTTGAATAAAGGCCCTCAGGTTATTGCATCGGAACTTGGCTCTCTCAAATAGTGATTGAGTACCCCGAATCTGGGCATAAAATTTGGGGGCTTGTTTGGGTTACCCAAGGCCCCTAGAGACTCCACCCAGAGGGCCAGTAAGTGTGTTTGGTGTGTCTGTTTGTCTCTGTGGTTTTCATTTTCTAACAAAATAAGTTTAAGCTAAGTATGTTTAACTGCAGCTTATCCTTAGGAGAAGAAAAAGAGAAGAGAACAGATGCTGACGTAGTCTGTGAAAAACTTAGGGGAAAGTTAATAATGATGAAAAATTATATGAAAGAAGTTAAAATGAAACAACAGCTTGAACAGACTCTGAGAGCACAAGATGTGGAAGTGAAGAGTCTCAAAGATAATTTGAATGATGTAAATTAATCTCTTGAAACAAACAGTCCTGGAGACTTTTGTGAGTGGATTACGAATCTTTTCCTTCAAGGCACCCTTCAAGACTTTGCTCCTTCTGAGACGGCCTTATTTATCTACTTTCTTTTATGTGTACTACACCGCCCACTGCCTGGTGCCTTCTTGGCCTGGCAATCATTGGTCTCTTCATTCTTTTAATAGGTATTAGGCTGGTAGCACTGCCCCTCCAGACTAATCCATCACAGAACATGTGCCCCTGACTTGTTTTTATCTCTTGTGGTGACCTTGTTCATACTTCTGTCCCCATCAGAGTATTTTTCCCAGCTATTTCTAATTCTTCTGCATCTCCCTAGCTCTTTGATGCCCCCATCACCGCTGGACTTTGGGATCCTGCTTTTCCCATTGCCTGTGGAAGACTCTTCCATCACAGCTACTAGCCCTTGAGACCCTCTCTTTCTCCTAGTCTTGAGACCCTCTCTTTTTCCTAGTCTAGAGAGGTCTCTATCACAGGAAGTGAAGACATTCTTGAGCTTCAAAAAGACCCCAGTGACTTATCTTTTCTGTTCTTCCACTATCAAGAGTTGTTACTCAGACTATCTTTCCTTTCAAGATTCTCATGATTAGCATTTGCCTGATTGTGGTACCATGGGTTGCCATCAGTTAAGAGAAAGTAATTGAGTAGATTTTTACAATTATATTGTCACCTAGTGTGGGTCCAAATTTCTCACTTTGTTAATTTGTTAGTACATTTATTTTGTCAACCCAATCACATTTCCTATAATCCTTCATTCTTGCTTACGCAGGCAATAGAGTTGCCGCCAGGGATGGCAGTGGGACTGGCTAGAAATTCAGGCATAGTAAGAAGAGTTTTAATTCTTTTCACTGCCTATGAAAACTTACCCACTCCTTTTGACGGACACCTGGCTTTTGCACCTCACTACTTCTATCTCTCCCCTTGGGACCATCCTTGGCCAGTCTATCACCTTGACCCCTACATTTGTCTTGCACATGGGACATAGGTCCCAGGTAGTAAGTGGGTACTTTGCAGGATTTAGCTAATGCCTCCTTGTTGTGACCCTTAGGCAAAACAGCCGTGATTCTCTTCCTTGAACAGTATGTAGACCAGGGATACTCCCTGCTCCTACTTTTGGCAGAATAGTGTAGGAATGGAACAAAAGTCTTCAGTCTAGGCAGAGTCACCCCTGTCCTGCCTCCTCCAAAAAAAAACCTTTTTTTTTTTTTCAGGATTCTAACAGCCTCTGGAAGGAAGGAGGAGGACCAAGGTGGAGATTTCCTGCATGATTCCTTTGTCTAGGGGTAAATAATTTGCCCTGAGAGATATTTTGGGCAGGACTTGGTAAATAGAAAAATACCAATTTCTCTGAATAGGTGAATTGCTGTTCTAGCAAACGAATGAATGCAGCCCCTCACCTTGGGCAAGGTTATTAGGTCTTTTGCTACAGTTTTTGTTGGGGGAAGTAATTAAGGTGTGTGCTCTCTACTCAGGGTGAAGCCATCCAAAAAGTTTAGGACTGTTTTATTTGTGACCTTGCTAGAACTCAGAGGGTATGGCCTGCAAAATGTTTGTGCCTGGAGATGGGGATCTGGTGTCTGAGCTCACCTGAGCCTGAAAAATGGAGGTTCCCTGTCCAGCCCTGAGTGGGAAAATCCTGTATCAATGTTATATCCCATAAAATGTCTCTCATTTATAGAATGTAATAATATGGTTGTTTAAATTGTTGGGAAAACAATTACTACTGGTAATTCTAATTACCAGTTTGGCTGAGGGAATGATTGACTTCATAGTAAACTGTGATCCTGTTTGGTGGGAAGAGGGTTTTCAGGAGTAAGAGAAATTAGATAGAAAGAAAAATTAGACAGAAAAGAATCCGTATAATAAATTTTGTCCTGAAACAGAATGGTTGTTTAAGAAGGTGAAAGACAGGGAAAAGTTAAAGAGAGTTTAGAATGTTTGTAGATTGTCTGTGCAAGTTAAATGAAGCTCATAAAAGGGAATTTTTGAAGGAGTTTACATATAATCCATTTGAGTATGTATTGCTTTTAAAATATTTTGGCTTGTAATTTTGTTTGAACAAATGTTTTAAGCCTTTGATATTTGATAAACCTTCCAAAATCAAAACTCTAAATTTGGGGCTTGGTGCCTGTAGCATATTGGTTATGGCACTGGCCACATGCACTGAGGCTGGCGGGTTTGAACTAGGCCTGGGACAACTAAACAAACAAAAAACAAGCAAAAAAAAAAAACACAACTCTAAATATTGAAATATTTTTAAATATTAAGAACCACTGAAAACCTGAGAAAAAAAATTAGACTTATTTGATTTATTAAAAATGTATAGGAAACATTGTGAAATATGAAATGGTGATTGATTTTGTATAAGTTATGGTTATATGTATGTTCCAATATTATAAGACATTGGTCTGTCCTAATGTATGAGACATTGGTCTCTCCTAACATATATCGTCAGTAATAATTTTCATTTATCTAAAAAAAAAAAAAGAACAAAGTGTTTTTATAACTGGCTGAGTCCAAAGTTTGTCCTAAAAAAGAAAAATAAATATTGAGAGAGGCTGATGAATTCTCTAGAATTGAAATTACTGATATCTTTGGAAATCGAGTACCTCTGGACTAAAAGCAGACTGTTAGAACTTTTGTTGGAAAGTTAACATGTCTATAAGTATTGCTACCCTAACTTCAAACATAACAGAAATCAGTTACATGAAACTGGGCAACTTTGTTGTGGCTTTTTTTTTTTTAATATTATTGATTCTGTCTGTTTTGCTTTCCAGAAGTCAAGAAGAGCATTTTCTGTCTTTTAACCTATTTGTAGCTTTTCAAGCAATGTATGTACTTATGAGCAGAATTTGAAACATGTATTTTTTCTCTCTCCTTGATTTCTCTAGAATTTGAAAGCCTTTTGTAAGTATTCTTAATTTCTAATAATACAGTTATTTGCAAAAGTTCAGTAAGAATCTGTTTTGTTCTATAAGATGTAATGAAGGCACTGGTTATTTTACCAAGTCTTTGGCTGGATTAGCATTTCCAGATGTATCCAGGCTGCATTAAGGAATGAAGGTTGACTTTATTAGTCCAATAAAAAAGCCCTTTGGAAAAACTGGCCAGATACCCCTCAGTAACATCCCCTGATCTGTGGTGAGTAATGAAGGTCACTTTCTGACAGGTCTGGGAATTGAAATGTGCTTGGGAACCTCAGGAAAAGAGAAATTTACCTAATGCAAACTGGTATCTAATGGCAAAGATGAAACCTGGGCTCATGAAAGGCTTCAAGTCCAACTGGAATTCCTTATAAAAGATTCCAGCAAAGGCAATTTTAAAGAAGAGCCTAGATGGCTAATAATTAATTATTCATACAGCACTTTACGCAAATAATCAGACCCAGTATACTAAAGATATAGTTTATTTTGGCAACTGAGTTACTTCTGATGAAATTTGTCTTTAGTGGAAAGATAAGTCAGAGAGATAGAAATGGTTTAAAATTAAAAAAGGCTGTAACGCACCTGTATTAAATCCCAGCCCTGTCTATACTGTCAACTCATAAAGTGAGACATAACTGCTTTACTAAACTCATCTGTTAAATGAGACCAAGAGACTGGCCAAAGAGTATAGAATTATATACAGTAGCTATATTTGCTGTGAAGCGTTAAGACTCAACAAAGTTTGCCTGTTGGCTACACTGAAAATTTGTGCAGTATCAAATGTTATCTACTGTGTCTATACAGATACCTCAGGAAAAATTAGAACCCGAATGAAAAATTCCCAGTAAATATAACTGTAACACTGCATTTTACTGTGCCTAATCTGTATACTCTGCTGAGTCTGCTGCCAGCAGAAGTCAAGTGTTTCACTTTCCTGGACTTAAAAGATGTCTTTTTCAGTATAAGACTAACTTCGGGAAGCCAGAGACAGTTTTCTTTCCAATGGAAGAAACCAGATCTGGGAACTATGATCCAGTCACCTACAGCCAGTTCAATGCATTACCAAGAACCGACAGTACCCCCAAGAATCCAGTTGTACAGAACTCCTTTAACCCTCTGTACACCCATAAGTCAGAGATGTGACTCTTGCCCTTGAGAATCAGTGGGAAATTGTTGGGGTGAAAGAGAAGCAATCCTAATTCCATTTTGATAGAATTTTTTTTCCAGAGAATCAGTGGGAAGGCAAAAAGTGGTTCTGATTCCATTCTGTTGTTTTGCTACTGCAAGAGGGACTTTACCTAACAATTGCAATCAGTGTAACCTGGCTTATTGTACCCTCAATGAATCCCCAACAACAACAACAACAAAAAAAACAGTTCCACCTGCCTCCCCAGCCATTGCATGATATTTTAAATGCATTTGGTTAGAACTGTTAAATTGTGTAGAAAGTAACTAACCACCTTTGGGACAACAAACCTCATGATTATGTTAAGGTGGTCTTCATGCCATCTGTATATGATATGCAAATGTTCAAAGAGAAAATTTAATTCCACTTTTCTGTTTACATTCAATTACCTTTAAAACTGGTTCCTCTTTATTTGCCCTCCCATTGTACAACTGTGATTGAATTGAACTAAAGTTGTTCATGATGTAAATTAATGACTGCCCTTGTGATTATGTCCCTGGTGATCATTGCTTTATGACCCCCACCTATAAGCCCCCCCACTACATTTCCTTAGGATATTGTAGATTGCACCTGCTTTCTTAAGGAAAAATTGATAATTGCTCTTGGGATGATAGCATTGTGTAAACTAACTGCCCTGCACTTGTGTTTTCCCCTAACTGCTGCTTTTGCTTTTGTGACTGTGTTTACTATGTTTATTTGCCCCCTGGAAATATTTTGCCTTATGAAAGCCAGAGCCTCAAACAACTCAGGCCTGTTCTCAGAAACCCCATGTTGGGACAATGAGGCAGTCGCCAGCTGGCTCTTCAGTAAAGGACTCCTCTTTAATTTGAAACAAAAATTAGCAATAGTGTTATTGGTTGCACAACAACAGCTAATATTCACTGACCACTTCATACACCTAATTTATTCTAAAGCCTCCCAGTATCCCCATCTTACTAGCTGCATGGTCATGGGCAAAATAGTTACCCTTTCCCTGCCTGTTTCCTCCTCTATAAAATGAGGTACAACAGTAGCACCTATGTCCTCACAAAGAAAAGTAAACGTTGAATAATGAAAAAGTTTATATAAATTACTAAGATCACAAACCAAATGTACTCTTTTTTTTTGAGACAGAGTCTCACTTGTCACCCTCAGTAGATTGCCATGGCGTTACAGCTCACAACAATCTCCAGCTCCTGAAGTTAGGCGATTCTCTTGCCTCAGTCTCTCGAGTAGCTGTGACTACAGGTGCCCTCCATAATGCCCAACTAATTTTGGGCAGTTTGACTGGGGTCAGGTTTGAACCTGCCACCCTTGATAAATGAGGCTGGTGCCCTACTCACTGAGCCACAGGCACCACCTGGAAACCACATATATTCTTACCCCCATTACTCATGAAGAAACAGAGACTCAGAGATGTCAAAGGATATACCCAAGGTCACACAGCTAACACAGATTATTGTCTAGATAACACTCTATTGATTTTAAAATGTTGCTTAACTGTCCAGAATTTTTAACTGGAGCTGCTTTCTTGCTCCTCTTGAATGTTTGAAAAAAAACAGCTGCACTGGGTTCACATTCCTATTACACTCACAGTTAAGCAAATCTAACCTCTTAGTCCAACTGAGCCCAGTGGTGTTAAAGCCCACTCACAGACTCTTAAGCAAAGGAATTAATTATAAGACTCTGAAGTTGTTTGTGATATCCTGGATCTCCGAAGTTGTTTGTAATATCCTGGATCTAATGCCAGGTATCTAATGGCACAGATGAAACCTTGGCTAATGAAAGGTTTAAGTCTAATGTGAAAATTCCTTATAGAAAGTTCCAGCAAAGCCATTTTTTTAGAAAAAGAGCCTAAATAGTTAATAATTAATCATTCTTACTACATTTTATGCAATAATTAGTATACTGGCAGTACAGTTTATTTTGGTAACTAAGTTAGTTCTGCTATAATTTATCTTTAGTAAAGAGAAACATTGGAGACAGAAATGATTAAAAAAAAAAAAAAGGCTGTGGCTCACCTGTACAAAATTCCAGCCCTGTTTGTAATGTCAACTCATAAAACATAACTATTTTACTAAACAAATCTATTAAATGAAATTAAGAAACTGGCCAAGAAGTATAGAATTATGGACAATAATCATATTTGCTCTGAAACCCTGAAACTCAACAAAAATTACCTATAGGCCACGCCAGAAATTTTCTGCAGTATTAAATATTATCAATTATGTAAAAACTCTTAAAACTATGTATTATCTTCAAAACTGTGCTAAGTTTATAAGTAAGAATACTACTATTCTCATTGTGTAAACCTCAGCCTCGAAATCCAGAACTTGTAAATATTTGTCAATAACTACTGAATAGTTTCATACTCTTAAAACAATCAACATGCCCTGCTCTGGCCACAAACTGAAAGCTGGCTGGTCCTCGCCCAGCTGAAGCCTGAGGAAACTCCTCACGGGACTTATCTTAATTAAACTTCAAACTTTGAGAAAAGAGAAAAAAATGTAATCTGTGTCCACACCACTCCACCACCTCCTCCTCCTCCTGGTGGTAGGCCCCTGAATTTTAAATCAACTTACTGCTTATTTTGAAAAGCAAATAAGCGTTATCAAATTTATGATAATTAAGAAATCAATATGACCTTGTGCCTGACCTTATACCCACCCATCCGTCAATGATTTGACTAATTAAGAAGAAAAGGAGAGACTTGTTAGGTCTAGGATAAAGTCAAAAAATACCAGTTAACTCCTGACAAATTCTGGGGCTGCGAGCCCTCAACAAAATGGAGTAAGTGTGGTTTACTCCCAAGAAAAATGAGAAAGTCACTAACTTCTTGCTTGACTAACTCCTGGGCCTGGGAAATGAACTGACTATCCCCAGACTGACCTTTAAATAATGCTAGGTGGAAAGAATACTGAGCCAAAGATGTCTGGAGGAAAAGTATGAAACTAAAATGTATGGGAGAATATAAAACAATGTATGACCTAGGGCTAACTAACTGCAAAATTCTGCTTCTGTACAATGTTTTCTTGCTGTACCTCCCCCCACCAAATGCACCTGGAAAACCTGCATGCCAACAAGAATGCAGACCAAGCCTTAGAAACCTGACTCCTTAAGCACTTGGGGCTGCTCTCAGAAACCCCATTTTGGGAAACTGAGGCAGTAGCCAGCTGGCTCTTCAATAAAAAGACTCTGCTGTAAATTTGGCTTGTTTGGCTGTGTGGTCTTTGTGGAACTCCCGGGCCCAACATCTGGCTACTTCCATTAATCTTATAAACAAAATGACCATAATTTTTACATTTTCCTACATATGGAGAAGTTATCTCTTTAAAGATTCCAGCAGATAACATTCAACTGTTTCATACAAAAGGACATACGCCAATCCTGCTAGGAACACATTACAGGAAAAAAACCCACTAGTAGCAAAATCCTGCTTGGCACATTTGCTGAAATGATTCAGGAGCATCAATTACTTCAGGGCTCAGTAGGCCAAGAAAGTCCCCTCAGCCTTCAGCAACCACAGGAAGACTCCAAAATGTCCCACAAGAGAAAGGACATTCCCTTTAAGTTGCTGCTCTTATGACAGGCACTATTTAATGCAGAGGAAATCAACTGTGTTATTTAATAGAAAAAGGCTTGTGGCGGGTGCCTGTAGTCCCAGCTACTTGGGAGGTGGAGGCGGGAGAATCGCTTGAGCCCAGGAGTTGGAGGTTGCTGTGAGCTGTGATGCCACTTCACTCTACCCAGGGCAACAGCTTGAGGCTCTGTCTCAAAAAAAAAAAGAAAGAAAGAAAACGGCAAGTAAGATAGATGAGACAAAAATCCTATAATTAACTATAAATGGCACTTTAACAAAAAAGTTTTCAGTTGGAAATGTAACATAAACCTACATAGAATACAATTTTTTTTTTTTGATACAGTGTCTTGTTCTCTGGCACTGGCTACAGTGCAATGGTGTCATCATAGCTCACTGCAACCACAGAACACTGGGCTCAAAGGATCCTCCTGCCTCAGCCTCCCAATTATCTGAGACTATAGACAGTACTCACCAATTTTTCTGTTTTTTGTTCTTGCTCAGGTTGGTTTCAAACTCCTGGCCTCAATCAATCTTCCCACCTCAGCCTCCCAAAGTGTTTGGATTACAGCATGAGGCACCACACCCAGCTGAGAATGCAGTTTCATACCAAAGTAGATTCCAAAGCAAATATGGAAACTACTCAGATTAAATACAGAAGTTAAGTATTTATCATTTCAAGGTAGGATATGACCGAATGTTTTCTAAGTTTCTTAAATGAAAAATCCACCAGTAATACCCTCATATTTCATTTTTTAAATCATACATTTCTTACCACACCCACCTCCTCAACTAACAGATTTATACATGTGACATTTCAACAAAAGGGACTACCTGATTTACTTACTTGAATAGAAGATATTTAAAAGGAAGAAAATAATACTATATGAAGAAAGTCATATGCACAACAAACTTCCTCACACACAGCAGCTATGGATATACTGAAAATAGCTGTTAAAAAATGTTTTTCTAGAAAACTTGCTGACTACTTGAAATAACAGACTGCAATTATGGCATCACTAGATATTAGTCAAATTTATCTCAACACCAAAGATGGTAAGAGTAAGAAAAATAATTCATATGCATTATATCCTTCCAAGTAGTTTCATCCCATTATTCATCCAGGTAATAGGTAAAATGCCAAAAATGAGGCATGCCAATAAAAAAATGCAATTTGTTTCCTTTCCATAAGCCAATATCATTTAGTTTCAAAATATCTCTAGAATAAAGAGGAGATGCAAATGAGATCTACCAGTAAGCATCCAGGCTTGGGCCTTATGGAAGCCTGGAGTGGAGAGGGTTCCCAAGTTCATCAATTCTAAGCCCTGTTTTTTCAGCCTGGAGACATCATCTGACTCCCACAAAAATAAAGAACAACTGAGAGAAACACAATGACCTCCGACCACAACGTGCAGGGCAGTTCAACTGTCTGCTTCCTGAACTTTCATACTTTTCAAATGGCACATTCCACATCATACATACAATTTGGCTTCCCTGTATCACCCAACGGTACTCAGAGCTCTGCCATGGGGGTCCTGACTCAACAGCACACGAGTCCACTTGGCCAGTTTGCATAATTATTACATACATAATTGAATTTGCCTATACTTTATAAATGTAAGTTAATAATGAAAGCAAAACTTTTTTTAAAGCAGGAACTAGTTGTGAATATTCAAAAATGCTGAAACAAACATTGGAGAGAATTAGTTATTCCAGAGAAAGCACATCTTTACTTGTTTGAAAACTCTCAGGCTTAAGCCAGAGGGGTAAGTGCTCAATTGTCCCTAAAGAGAACAATATTAAAGTACATGCATAAACACTATATTCAGAGGGTGCCAAAAATATGTATACACATTTTAGGAGCTGTTATCTATGTATTACTTTTTTTTTTTTTTTTTTGAGACAGAGTCTCAAGTTGTTGCCCTGGGTAGAGTACTGTGTTGTCACGGTTCACAGCAACCTCACACTCTTGGGCTTAAGCAATTCTCCTGCCTCAGCCTTCCAAAGTAGCTGGGACTACAGGTGCTCGCAACAACGCCCGGCTATTTTTGTTTGTAGTTGTCATTGTTGTTTGGTGGGCCTGGGCTGGATTTGAACCCCCCAGCTTTGGTGTATGTGGCTGGTGCCCCAGCCTTTTGAGCTACAGGCGCCGAGCCTACCTATTACCTCTTGAAGTTGAATTCAATTACCACAGCAAGGCATAGTATGAGGTTTGTAGCGCCTCTAGTAACTGCAGAAGTCAAACGTGAGTTGTATTCATCTTTTGTATTCGGTTACCTGTCAGTTCTAGCCTCCTGTCTTCTTTTGTCTATAGGACAAAGGAAGTCACTCTGAGGCTGGGTGCATCTTAGGCTCAGTAAAGTGGTCCTCTGGGTCAACCCTGCATTGGGAACTTCCCGGGTCTGCGAGTGCATTTCTAGTCCCCATGCTCCACCTAGGCCAGTACCGCTTCAGGCAAACCCTTTACTCACAGGGCCTGTGTTTTCATCCCAGATCTGTTCCGTGGTGGTTGTCACCTGAGTAGATGCCTGGCCTCCTCTGGTTGCCCAGGGAGACAGGAAGTGTGGCTTCATAATCTCCGGGAGTGAGCCCTATTATTGCTAAAAGATGGCTGCTGCTCTGCGCCTCAGGGCACTGCTGCTCCGGTGTGGTTCCCTCTCAGCCGACCATTTTCTCCTCACTCCCGTGCCCCAGAGTCAGCACTTACCAGCTGCAGTTTAGGCTCTGTCCACACCCCTTGAGAAATCACCCAAGAATCTGGAATTCTGGGGGACAGACCTCCAGATCTCAGAGTGAGAGTGGAGGGGAGTGCTGGGAACTCAGAGTTGCAGGTAGAGAATATATACAGTTTTATACAGTTTTATGCCTGGCAGGAGAACGCTGTAGCACCTTAGTAGTGGAGGTAGGTCCAGTTTTTAGAGGGTCTCTCCTATGGAGTGTAGTTGAAGGACCTTTAAACTCTGCTCATTTTTTTGTGGTGCACTCTGATCCATTCTCATGGGGGAGGGAACTCCTGTTCACTTGGTGATGGATTTTGAACCATTTGTTTGTATCCTTGAGGTCGCAGCTCACCTCAGCAGTGTTGATGTGCATTCTTCAACCTTCTCTCTTGGTGCAGCTCAAATCCACCAGGTTACTTGCTAAATTTCTGTCCTTTAACTCTCCTTGATGGGAGCCTCTGTGGAAAGGTGGCTTCAGTCAGCCATCTTGTCTCCGCACCCCAGGTTTGGTAAGTTTTGGCCATTGTTTATTTACGTGCACTTCTTGACCTCCCCTCTCCTTCTGGAACTTAGGTCATGTATTTCTCATCACATTTGCTGGTTTCTCAGACATCTCTTCAGTTTTCCTCACTCTTTTTCATTCCTTGTTATTGTCTCTCCTCTGACAGTACGTTAAAATGAGCTGTCTTTGAATTTGCTAATTCTCTCTCCTGCTTATTCTTTCCTACTTTAAAATCCCTCTATTGAATGTCTCAGTTCAATTCTGCTTCAACACTTTTGTTGGTTCTTTTGAAATATTCTATATTTCTTTATTGAAATTCTCATTTTGTTCACAAATAGATTTTCTGAGATCATTGAGCATCATTGTTACAAAATTTTTTATGTGTAATTTTTCTTAAAAATTTTACATTAATAGGGTAGCAAATGTTTAGGTTGCCTTGTTTTCCTTTCTCAGGGAAAGTTCAAGTTGTAGTTGAGCCCTTCACCCAGGAGGCATGCTGAACACCCTAGCATTGTGAACGTTAGATGAGTACCCACCAATAACCCTCCCACGTCCCCCACCCCTCTTTCTTCTTCCTCCTTGTGTTTTTCCTTCATGTGGGTATATAGTTGTTTGTATATTGGTTTTATATTAGTATCAAATACAATGGATATTTGCATGTCCATTCTTCTGATACTTTACTGAGAAGAATATGTTTCAACTCCATCCAAGTAAACACAAAAGATGTAAAGTCTCCATCTTTCTTATGTCTGAATGTACTCCATGGTACACATGTACCACAGTTTGTTAATCCATCTGTGGATTGATGGGCACTTGGGTTACTAACACAATACAACAGTTTTTTAAAATTGGAATTCATGATTTTCTTATACATGTTATTTAGGAGTGGTTTCTGGAGATTTATTTTGATCCTTTGCTCCATTTTCCTCTCTTTCTTCAAGTTTCTTATAACTTTGAGTTGAGATCTCCATATTGAAAACATAGGCATTTCTCTCAGTCTTTACAGACTGGATTCATAATGGGAAACACCTTCACACTCAACAGAGTTAGAGAGTTTGTGATCTCTCAAACCTTCCTGGGGTCTTTCAAGAGTAAAGGAACTTTTGTCAAGTGTTTGCAATCACAAAACATTTCCTAATGCAAATCTAATTCCTAGTAGAATGTATAATCCAGAGAGGCAGCATGGGCTTTCATCTCACCATGTCCTTGAAATTCGCTCCCCAGTATTCATTCATTTTTGAAGTCAGAGCATTTGAAAATCCATAGAGGACAGCATACTAGGTGAAGAAAATTAGAGTCCAAATTATTTTAAGTGTTGGGATATTGTTTTTACTTTGATGTAAAATATTTCCATGTCAAATAATCTTTTCCCAAGAACAATTGAGAGTACCCCTCTTCCTTGGAGAGCAGAGTTAATGAATATTTAATACCCGTTTTTCTTGTTGTTCAGCTCAGTATTGCTAATTATTTTGTGAATTTCTTTACAAAACTTTTCTTCGGATTACCATTGTAAAAGCAGTGGTTCTTTAAAGAACTTATATGCCTTGAATTGCCCAGGGTCAGTGTTTGAACTCTTCAGACTAGCATTAAGCTTAATGTTCTATATAACCTTAATTTCCATAGAGAGACATGAGCATGAATTATCAGAATCTCTAAAACTGGATCATGCAGCATCATAAGTAATATTTGGAACTTTGGGTGTCACCAGGTCTTAGTGTGATGGAATGAGTTCCCAGATCTACAATGGCCCTTACTCCTGACCACTGTCAAAGACTTGCCGTGTGTGGAAACCATAGCACAAGCAAATCTAAAATGTTGTGACTTTGGGCATCTATTGTTGCTTTATCCTTTTTCATCTCCCAGGAAATTATTTGTGTGTGTGTGTGTGTGTGTGTGTGTGTTCATCTAAAAAATTAAAATGTAATGTAGGTGAATGGAAAGACCAATGTCACAAATATCAAAATGGCATTTACCTCTTAACATCTAGGTTTTTGTTTTTTTTTTTTACACAAAACTAAAGTAATACTTGTATAAATCGTTTCATATACTAAAAAGTGTAGCCAACCTTTGTAGTATTGCTTTTATTATGAAAGACGATCTTATTCTAGGATAAGATAATTCCAGCAGGAGAATAAGGGTACCCTCTTCAGGAACAACACTGAGCAGGAAAGAATCCTTCTTGTTAGGGTGTCCTGGGTCATGGATACCAACAAGCAAAGTCTCCCTCAGATGTAGCTTTGATGCCATCTCCAAGGAAGCTCTGCTAAGACAGCATTGGGTCAGTGTATCTATCATTAATATGTCCTGTGCAGGTTATCACAATTGTTCTCTTAGTGACTTTACCAATATTACCCTCTGTTGAGTGTGACAGAGCATTACTATAAACTGTCCCTCTGTGACTGTGACTGTGGGGACTCTGGGTACAGCCTGAGCAAAGTAGTGTGTAGCGTATAGTATAGATGGGAGTATAAGTAGAAGCCCTACATTTAAACTATCAACGTGTTTGAACTTACAGAGTAGGTAATCATGGAAAACTCTTGAAGAAGTACTAAATGCAAATTATTACAAGAACAGATTCTCTGCAGTAAGGTCAAGAACTACTATCAACCTTAATATGTTATTTATTTAAATTAGCCCATGGTGAAGCAAAATAGGAATATGCACTTTACAGAATAAATTTTAAAACTGTCCTACGTATCCCTAAGGAAATGGCTTTAGCACACAATAGAGACACAGAACTAATAAGCAGGTATTTCACTTTATAAGGGGATGTTAAAAAGGCCAATAAATCTGTGTAAATTCTTCTACTTCAATGATATGCAAAGAGAAAGATTTTGGGACAAGTCACCTGCCCAAGCTGTGGCAGAGCCTCAGGGATCCCTTTACAGCAGAGTTCCAGTTCTTGTCTTTTGTTAAAGGACGATGCTTTGGGAGGAGGTTTCAGATGTAGATGGAACCTGTTTCAGAGACTCTCACCAGTGAGACTCCGTGGCAGGTGAGCAGCAGAACATGTCCAGAGCAGGAAACTTTGGGATTATAGTTGTCAAATCATCAGTTTGCTGAAGGTGAGCAAATCTGTAGGAGATAACCATTTTAATAAGTTCAGGCCACATAATCTTTTTGTTGTTGTTGTTGTTGTTGAGAGAGAGAGTCTTACTATGTTACCCTCAGTAGAGTGCCATGGCATCGTATTTCCCAGTAACCTCAAACTTACGGCCTGAAGCAGGTCTCTTGCCTCAGCCTGCCGATTTGCTGGGACTACAGGCACTCACCACAACACCTTGCAATTTTTTGTTTTTAGTATACCCACACTGGGTTTGAACCCACTTGCCCTGGTGCATGTGGTTGGTGCCCTAGCCACGGAGCTATGAGGGCCAAGCCAGTCCATATAATCTTTAGCAAGATATACAACGATACCATTCATGGCATAATGTGGCATATGGATATTTGTGTTTAGTTGGGGTTATTTTGGTTTGGTTTGTTTTTGTTTGATTTTATTCTGGTTTTGAGAGAGAGTCTGTATGTCATGCTGGCTAGTGTGCAATGGCATTGTTGTACCTAAATAAAACCTCAAGGCCTTGGTCTCAAGTGATCCTCCTTCATTGTTCTCTGAAGTAGCTGGGACTACAGGTGCTTGTCATCCCGCTTGGCTAATTTTTTCTATTTGTACAAGAGACATGGTCTCACTGTTGGTTAGGATGGTTTCTAAGCCCTGATCTGAAGTGATCCTCCCACCTCAGCCTCCCAGCATGGTAGAATTACAGATGTGAGGACGATGCCCAGCGAAAAGCAAAAAGGACTTTTCCTCCCCCTTTTTGCACTTCTTCCTCTCCCCCACTTTTTTCACTATTCTAGTTTCAATTCAATCTTCAATTTTTGCATTCTTTAAAAATTAGAATTTCATTTTTGTCAGTGCTTTTGCCCTTATTATTTTTTTTCTCTAATTTTATCCCATAATGGTTTTTGCTTGTTTGTTTTGGTTTGATTCATAGTATTTTTGTCTTTCCTGTATACCTGGTGGAGGTGGGGTACTGTGTCTGATCCAGCTAGCAAAGAGCTATTGACCTCGAGGGAACCACTCATCCCAGCACCCCCAGAGGTTGGGGGTTTTGAGGTTGGGTCATAGTAGCCTGCTGTACACCTATATTACTCCTATTTCATTCTTTCAGTGCCTTTCTTCTTCTTGTCAATATTTCTTTTTATTCACTCCCTCTTCTTTCTCTTTTTTCTTTCTGTTTAAAAACTTTTTTCCCTTCTTGATCTTCAATCTTCTTATCCTTCTGGTCCCATACCAAAAAGACTCATTAAAAATTTAGGCCAGTGGCACAGTAACTTAAAGAGCAAGAAGAAGCGAAAGGACATTTAGGCTAAGGAAACAGATACAAGAAAGCACTCATGAAGAAGAATCAGCAGAAAAATCCTGGCAACATGAAATACCAGTCCAGAGTAACCCCTTCTAGGGATTGTGAGGTAGCTGCAGCAGAGGATTCCTCCTATAAAGAAATGTTAGAAATGACAGAAGGGGAATTTAAAATACAGACGATGAAAACAATGAAGGAAATTGTTGAGAAAGTGGAGAATAACCAAAAGGAAATCCAAAAACAGAATCAAATAAGAGATGAAGAATATAAGGAATATAGAAAGGATATAGCAGAGCTGAAGGAACTGAAGCAGTCAATTAGGGAACTTAAGGATGCAATAGAAAGCATCAACAATACATTAGATCATGCAGAAGAAAGAATCTCAGAGGTGGAGGATAAAGGTCTTGAGATTACTCAGATATTTATAGAGGCAGAAAAGAAGGGAGAGAAAGTAGAATGTTCACTGGCAGAATTATGGGACTCTATGAAGCATTCAAATGTATGAGTTATAGGTATCTCTGAGGTGGAAGAAGAATGCCCCCAGAGGAATGGAAGCTATACTAGAGAATATTATAAATGAGAATGTCCCAAATATCACCAAAGATTTGGACATACACCTTTCAGAAGGATATGGGTCCCCTGGTTGCCTCAACTCAAACAGGGCTTCTCCAAGTCACATTGTGATGAAACTATCTAAAGTCAGGACAAAAGAAAAGATTTTACAACCTGCCAGGAGTAAGTGCCAACTGACGTACAGGGGCAAATCTATCAGGGTGACCATGGAATTCTCTAATGAAACTTTTCAAGACAGACGACAATGGTTATCTATATTTAATTTCCTTAAACAGAACAATTTTCAGCCCAGAATTCTATATCCCGCTAAGTTAAGCTTTAAAATTGACAGAGAAATCAAATCTCTTATTGATATGAAAACATTAAGGAAATTTTACACAACAAGGCAAGCTTAAAAGCTCAGCTTTCAAATTGACAGAGAAATCAAATCATTTTCTGATATGCAAATATTGAGGAATTCGCATAACAAGACAATTTCTACAGAAATACTTCAACCTGTTCTACACACTGACCATCACAATGGACCTTCAGCAAAGTAAACATCCAGAAATTAAAGGACAGAAACTAGTTTCCACAATGATGCAAAAGATAAAACAAAGCAATGGACTTTCACAAAATAAGCTGAATAGATCACCACCACACTTATCAATTATCTCAATAAATGTCAATGGCTTGAATACCCCACTGAAGAGACATAGATTGGCTGATTGGATTAAAAAAACACAAGCAATCTCTTTCCTGTCTGCAGGAAACACACCAATTCATCAGAAGATGAATTACACCTCAGAGTTAAGGGCTGGCAGTCCATTTTATCAGGCAAATAGAATTCAGAAGAAAAGAAGGGTTGCAATCTTATTTTCAGATACATGTGGATTTAAAGCAACTAAAGTAAAAAAAGACAATGATGGTCACTTCATATTGCTCAAGGGAAAATTACAACAAGAAAACATTTTAATTTTAAATATTTATGTACCCAATTTAAATGTTCCCAGATTCTTGAAACAGACCTTGCTTAGTCTGAGCAATATGATATCCTACAACACCATAATAACAGGGGACTTTAACACCTCTCTCTCAGAGCTGGACAGCTCCTCTAAGCAGAAATTAAACAAAGAGATAAGAGATTTAAATGAGACCCTAGAACAACTGTGCTTCATAGATGCATATAGAACACTCCATCCCAAAGATAAAAACATACATTCTTCTCATCACCCCATGGAACATTCTCCAAAATTGATCATATCCTGGGACACAAAACAAATATCAACAGAATCAAAAGAATTGAAATTTTACCTTGTATCTTCTCAGACCATAAGGCACTAAAGGTGGAACTCAACTCTAACAGAAACGTTCAACCCCACACAAAGGCATGAAAATTAAACAACTTTTTGTTGAATGACAGATGGTTGCAGGAAGAAATAAAACAGAAAATCATTAACTTTCTTGAGCATAACAACAATGAAGACACAAGCTACCAAAACCTGTGGGATACTGCAAAAGCAGTTTTGAGAAGAAAATTTATCACTTTTTTTGCCTACATTCGAAAAACAGAAAGAGAGTGCATCAACATACTCACAAGAAATCTTATGGAATTGGAAAAAGGAGAACAATCTAAGCCTAAACCCAGTAGAAGAAAAGAAATATCCAAAATCAAATCAGAGATCAATGAAATTGAAAACAAAGCATCATTGAGAAAATTAATGAAACAAGGAATTGGTTTTTGGAAAAAATAAATAAAATAGATAAATCTTTGGCCAGACTAGAAATAGAAAAGGAAAATCTCTAGTAACCTCAATCAGAAATGATAAAGGGGAAATAACAACTGATCCTACAGAGATACAAGAGATCATTTCTGAATACTACCAGAAACTCAATGCCCAGAGATTTGACAATGTGAAGGAGATAAATCAATATTTGGAATCCCGCCCCTCCCTAGAATTAGCCAGAAAGAAATAGAGCTCCTGAACAGACCAATTTCAAGCACTGAGATTAAAGAAACAATAAAAAAGCTTCCAACAAAAATTGCCCTGGTCCAGATGGCTTCACACCAGAATTCTATCAAACCTTCAAGGAAGAGCTTATTCCTGCACTACAGAAATTATTCCAAAAAATTGAGGAGGAAGGAATCTTCCCCCAACGCATTCTATGAAGCTAACATCACCCTGATACCAAAACCAGGAAAAGATCCAACTGTAAAGGAGAATTTCAGACCAATTTCACTCATTAATATAGATGTAAAAATTCTCAACAAAATCCAAGACAACAGATGATAGCTTATCATCAAAAAAGTCATACATCATGATCAGTTAGGTTTCATCCCAGAGATGCAAGGCTGGTTTAACATACTCAAGTCCATAATTGTTATCCACCGTATTGACAGAGGCAAAAATAAAGATCACATGATCCTCTCAATAGATGCAGAAAAAGCATTTGATAAAATCCAGCATCCTTTTCTAATTAGAACACTAAAGAGTATAGGCATAGGTGGCACATTTCTAAAACTGATTGAAGCTATCTATGACAAACCCACTAATATTTTATTGAATGGAGTAAAACTGAAAGCTTTTCCTCTTAGAACTGGAACCAGACAAGGTGGTCCTCTGTCACCTTTACTATTCAACATAGTGCTGGAAGTTCTAGCAAATATAATTAGGCAAGATAAGGAAATAAAGGGAATCCAAATGGGAGCAGAGGAGGTCAAACTCTCCCTCTTTGCTGATGACATGATCTTATACTTAGAGAATCCAAAAGACTCAACCACAAGACTCCTAGATGTCATCAAAAAATTCAGTAATATTTCAGGATATAAAATCAATGTCCACAGGTCAGTAGCCTTTGTATACGCTAATAACAGTCAAGAGGAGAAGCTAATTAAAGACACAACTCCCTTCACCATAGTTTCAAAGAAAATGAAATACCTAGGAATATACCTAACGAAGGAGGTGAAGGACCTCTAAAGAAAATTATGAAATCCTCAGAAAGGAAATAGCAGAGGACATTAACAAATGGAAGAACATACCATGCTCATGGCCTGGAAGAATCAACATTGTTAAAATGTCTATACTTCCCAAAGCAATCAACCCATTCAATGCCATTCCCATTAAAATACCAACATTGCACTTTCAAGATTTGGAAAAAATGATTCTGCGTTTTGTATGGAGCCAGAAAAAAATCCCTATTGCTAAGGCAGTTCTTAGTAATAAAAATTAAGCAGGGGGCATCACCATATCAGATTTTAGGCTGTACTACAAAGCCATAGTGGGCAAGACAGCATGGTACTGGCACAAAAATAGAACATAGACACTTGGAATAGAACAGAAAACCAGGAAATGAAATTAACATGTTACAATCACCTAATCTTTGATAAACCAAACAAGAACATACCTTGGGGGAAGGACTCCCTATTCAAGAAATGGCATTGGGACAACTGGATATCCACATCTAAATGACCGAAACTGGACCCCCACCTATCCCCACTCACAAAAATTGATTCAAGATGGATAAAGGACTTAAATTTAAGGCATGAAACAATAGAAAATCCTCAAAGAAAGCATGGAAAAACATTGGAAGATATTATCCTGGGGAAAGACTTCATGAAGAAGACTACCATGGCAATTGCAACAACAACAAAAATAAACAAACGAGACTTCATTAAACTGAAAAGCTTCTGTACAGCTAAGGATACAACATCCAAAGCAAATAGACAAAATAAAATTTTAAAGAGTGTATTTGAGCAAACAGTGATTCCTGATGTAGGCCGCTCTGAGCAAGAAATACTTGGGGGAGTTTAACGAGGAAACGCAAGGGGGCAGCTTTTACAGGGTGAGCAAAGAAGTGAAGCTGGGAAAATACTTTGTGGGTGCAATTACACAGTTGCCTTATTGGTCTGTCTTGTTGGAAAGTCCCTCATTACATAACCACAGTTGGTGGGCTGCTTTTGATCAACTGATTTGCAACTTCTGATTTTCTCCAATATAAGCATTTTCAAAAAATTCCCAAGTTAAGCTTTGCATACTTACTGCAAATCAAGAAAGGTTAATGGCGCCTACAAAGCCTAACTGGCTTTCTCTGCTCAGAGCTGCTTCCTGCCTAGTGTCCATTTCACTTTAACAATCCTAGAACAAAATTTTGTGAAAATAAATAAATATAAAAATCTAAAATTTATATTTTTGAAATTGAGCACTTCGCTATGGGAAAGTTTGATAACACAGCTTGAGTGGCCCCACTGAGCCCACCCTCCACATGCACTGTACAGAAATGCCCCTGCGGTGACCTCTGACTCTCAGAGTTACCTTCTGGCACTCACGCCTGTTGGTTTTCAATCTAGAAATTAAAAGGGCAGCATAATGAGACTTTTTCTCAAAAAAAAAAAATTAAGACAAATTTTATTTCCATGTGAGAAACCCATTTGGATAGATACTAGACACTCTATGGGCCCCCACTTTTTCTGTTTCTCCCTGTGCCATGTAACCTAGTTTGTGTGGCCTCCAGATACATCATTAACACTTCAAGGTTGTAAGTACAATTTTTTCCCATCTGTGTCTCTTCTACTCACTGAAGGCAAGTTGTTCATTTTAAAGATCCTAAATTAAAACAAGGCTCGGTGTCTGTATCTTCCTGGTTAGGGTGCTGGCCACATGCACTGGGGGTGTTGAGTTTGAACCCAACCTGGGCCTGCTAAACAACAATGACAACAACAACAAAAAAAAAATAGCCAGGCATTGTGGTGGTTGCCTGTAGTCACAGCTGCGTGGGAGACTGAGGCAAAAGAATTGCTCAAGCACTAGAGTTTGAGGTTGCTGTGAGCTGAAATACCATGGACTCTACCCAGGGTAACATATTGAGACTTGGTCTCAAAAAAATAAAAAAATTAAGACAAATTTCAAAGTATAGAATTGAAAATAACTTTAAAGCTCTATTATTCTGAAAATATGTAATCATTTGGAGAAAATAAACATAGATGTTGTTCTGATGGTGGCTGTTTTGGTTTCCGGAGAAAAGCCTTACACTGAGGAGAAATAACTGGGTATAGGATCCAAATGGAGAAACCCAGAAACAAGACAGGTGATGGGAGGGAGGCTGCCATGGGAGAAGGGAAGGACAGAGCCAAAAAGTGAGCTAACAGATTTCTAATAGGCTTCACTGGTGAACTCTTTGAAGTCAATGGAGCTTCTCTGAACCCTAAACCTTTTCCTAGTTCAAGAAAACAAACTGTGACCAATTCAAAAGTATTGATGCTAATATCTAGTTCAGTGTGCTACGGGGTAAAGATGAGTAGGTGTGGAGTAACAGTACTACAAAAACTTAATGTATTTATTTTTCATGTACTTTATGTACTTTGAAATCATGGTATAAAAACAGATAAAAGGTATTAATAAAAAACAAGAGCAATCTAGATGGAGCCCAGAGACCACTATCCTAAATGAAGTATCTCAGGAATGGAAAAACGTATACTACAATACTACATGTTCTCACTAATAAGTGGGAGCTAAATGATGGGTACGCACTGGCACAAAAATATGTAAATAACATTGGAAACCAAGAAGGGGGTTAGGAGGATGAGGGATAAAAACTTACCTATCAGGTACAATGCACCCTGTCCCTGTGCAGCACTCTAAAAGCCCTGGTTCAGCAGGATTCAGTGTATCTGTGCAACAAAAACATTTGCACCTCTTTGATACTTTGAAATGCAAAAGTAATGTATTTTACCAATTGGGAAATATTTGCATTTACTAAATTCACAAGTTACTAACTCATGAGTAACATCCTTAAAAGAATCAGTCCAGAAATCTTGCACACATTTATCCACTCACTGAAATAACTCTTCAATAGAAAGCAAATAAAATGCTTTGTAGTAATTAAAACGTCTTTGAAAAAGCAACCAGCCCAAGTGCCCATCGATCCACGAATGGATTAATAAATTGTGGTATATGTATACCACGGAATACTATGCAGCCTTAAAGAAAGATGGAGACTTTACCTCCTTCATGTTTACATGGATGGAGCTGGAACATATTCTTCTTAGTAAAGTATCCCAAGAATGGAAGAAAAAATACCCAATGTACACAGCCCTACTATGAAACTAATTTGGGACTCTCACATGAAAGTTATAACCCAGCTACAACTTAACAATAGGGGGAAGTGGGAAAGGGGGGGTGGGTAGAGGGAGGGGAATCGGTGGGATCACACCTGTGGTGCATATTACAGGTTTATTTGTGAAACTTGGTAAATGTAGTATGTAAATGTTTTGGCACAGTAACTGAGATAACGCCGGAAAGGCTATGTTAACCACTGTGATAAAAATGTGTCAAATGGTATATGAAGTGAGTGTATGATGCCCCATAATCATATCATTGTATACAGTTATGATTTAATAAAAAAATTAAAAAAAAAAAAAGCAACCAGGCACAAGCCACCAGGCCCAGCCACAAGTAACATTCTTAAAATCCTTTTCAAGCAGGTGCCTCAAACAGCTGACTATGTACATTATATCCATTCACAGAAATATGTCTTCAAAACAAACCTTTTAAAGTACATGGTAAAATCATCTTTAAAGGAGCATGTTTAATTACTTTACTTATGCCTTACAGTGTGGTAAACACATACATTCACACACTTAGTGGAATTGTTCATTCATGTTATCAATAGCATTCCTAGAATCTCCTTTGAAACATGTGTATATGAAGATTTCATTTCATACTTTAGATCCACTAACTAAAGTATCACTCTTAATGCAACCACAAATAAAATATATCAATACTGTTCCTTGAGACTGGGGATAGTGGCTCACACCTGTAATCCTAACACTGTGGGTGGCCAAGGTGGGTGAATCACTTGAGCTCAGGAGTTGAAGACCAGCCTGAGCAAGAGCCAGACCCTGTCTCTGCTAAAAATAGAAAAACTAGCTTGCTGTAGTGGCAGGCACCTATAGTCCTGGCTATTGGGGAGGCTAAAGTAGGAGGATCACTTGAGTCTAAGAGATTGAAGTTGTTGTGAGCTATGATGCAACAGCATTCTCTACCCAAGATGACAAGATGAGACTCTACCTCAAAAAAGAGAGAAAAAATTCACAGCAGAAAGGACGGCACCTATGGCTCAAAGGAGTAGGGTGCCAGCCCCATATACTGGGTGTGGCAGGTTCAAGCCCAGCCCTGGCCAAAAACTGCAAAAAACAAAAAACAACAACAAAAAAAAGCATGGCAGAAGCTTAAAACAGTGTAGGACTTATTACTGATTCTTTGCTTTGGACTTTTTACCTTCCTTCTTTAATCTTAGGTGTAAGTCTTGATGAACGCTGTGAAAAATGTATCCAAAAGGTAACTCAAACTAGACAAACTGTCAATATGTGTTACAGAATTACTCTTATTATGAGTATATAGGAAAGTCTCAAGGTATTGCATATATAATAACACCGAATATCAGATGCCCCCCAGTGGACCAGCTGCTTGCTATAATCCTTCTGAACCCCCAGAACAAACTGAATTTGCTATATGGTACACTGGCGATATTCCTAGAAAGGCAATAATTCGAGGTATAACAGAAGGAATACTTAAACAAATATTAAATAATAATAACAATTTTGCATGTATATGGACATATGTCTTTTTATATTTTCAATAATAACTACAAGTTTAACATGTACAAATACTATATATTTCTGAAGAATCATTGCTATGTATTTCATATTTTATGTTATCATGTTAACTTTAATTCTCTACTTGTTAATAATACACAGTGAATATTAAAATTAAAAAAATATTAGAATAATTGTAAACATTTAAAAAAGTGAGGTTCAAAACAAACAAAAAACAACAACAACAACAAAAAAAATCCATGTCACTGCTTTTGGAGTATAAAATGATAATAAAAGTATTTCCAAACCACAAACAAAACAAAGAAAACAAAACAAATAAAAAAAAAAACCTTTAAAATGACTTTTAATGGTAGTGATACATCAGTATGCAAATTTTCATCATTCTTTTTAATTAATGGAGACAAATCTCAAGCTAAGAATTGTTAGCTTTATTGGTGCAATTTTATGTCCCTGAAGTAGTATATACTAATACTATTTGTTAAATGATCTGAATTTGTTCTCATGGAAAAACAAAGGTAGAAACTTTCTAAGCAGGCTTGGCACCCATAGCACAGTGGTTACAGTGCCAGCCATATACACCGAGGGTTGCAGGTTTAAACCCGGCCCAGGCCAGCTAAACAACAATGACAACTGCAACAAAAAATAGGTTAGTGTTGTGGTGGGCACCTGTAGTCCCAGATACTTGGGAGGCAAGAGAATCTCTTAAACCCAGGAGTGTGAGGTTGCTGTGAGCTGTGACCCCACAGCACTTTACTGAGGGCAACTAATGAGACTCTGTCAAAAAAGAAAAAAAAAGAAAAAAGAAAGGAAGAAAGAAAGGAAACTTCTTAACCATATTCAACATGAGTGTTTTGTCATTGTTGTTGTTGTTTGTCATTCTTTTGTTTTTTTTCCTGAAGTCCTGAAGGTTTAGAAATATTTAAAAAAAATCCATTTTGAAATTATTGACTTTGATGGAGAATTTCATTTGCACCTTAGAAAATTTCACAGCATTAACTTCCTGCTGTGTGTGGTGTACTAAACCTTGAGCCTCATGACACAGCCTCTTCAGTTGTCCTCATGTCACTGCTGGAGCTCCATTCGTCTTTAACATGGCAGCTCTCTTTTCTCTCTGTAAGGGTGTTAGATGGATCTTTTTCAGGTTGGCTGCTACTGTCTTGATGTTCTTCATCCTCCCCATTACTGGAGCAGATTCTTATGGACTGTGCTGAAACTTCAAGTTCTTATCTGGAACCTGAAGATAAGTGTTTCCTGTAGAAATATAAGCATAACCTCTTCCCCAACGTATAACATTTGCTGGAACACAAGCAGTGGATAACGTATTCTTATAATAAACAGGTTAATTTCATGAGGGGCGGTGAATTTAACAGTTATCCAATGCTTAAATGCAGGAGTTTCATCCTCATTTTTAAGGATGAAAAATTTGAGGTAAAAAGTGATAAAGATATTTTATTAATTGGGGTTATATTATATTGTTCTCCCCCCTTTTTTCTATTTCAGCAGCATCTCATTTAATGTTCTGTTTTATCTCTCAATATTTGCTCGTCCTATACTATTTCCAGGAATTCCTGTAATATGATTAAGATTATCAAATTTTAAAAAGCTCAAACTTTATTAGACATATAAGCAGATTGGGCAGCACCTGTGGCTCAATGGAGTAGGGTGCTGGCCCCATTTGCTAGAGGTGGTGGGTTCAAACCCAGCCCTGGCCAAAAACTGCAAAAAAAAAAAAAGAGAAAGAAAGAAAGAACTATAAGCAGAACCATTATCAGTTTTTATGGTGGAAAGTTTTCCCATTACTGAGAAGGCCTCCAGTAAATGAGAAATTACTGCATTAGCCTTTTCTGATGATATTGCTGACGCCCAGGAAAAATGGGAATACATGTCAACAGAATGATGAATACATTTTAGTTTTCCAAATTCTGGAAATTGAGTCACATCCATTTGCCATAATTGATTGGATTGTAAACCTCTGGAATTAACTCCAATTGGTAAATGAGGAGCAGTTAATGGTTTACAGGTAGGGCATGATCAAATTATTGCCCTGGCTGAATGCCAAGAGATAGTATGTCTCCTCTTTATCACCTTAGCATTTGTATGGTGTAAGGCGTGTTCCTGTTTAGCTGTTATCACAGACCCTATTAATTGGATCTACTGCTTGGTTTCCTTCAGCTATGGATACTGGTAAGTTACAATGAGCTCGAACATGTGTGATACATAAAGGAAACCTTCTATTTCTGATTAATTGCTGCAGTGAGGTAAATAACAGGTTAAGTTTTTCTGTATTAGTTGGCAAAGTAACAGTTTCAATTTTTTTGCACTACAAGGGTAAAATAAATTGAATCACTGACCACATTTATTGTTTGGTCAGCATAATCTGTTAATAACATAATAATAGCATATAATCCTGCCTTTTGTACTGATGAAGAAGGAGATTATTGTACCTTTTGAGAATAAGAACCAACATAATCAGAAATTCCTAATTTATTGGCATCTGTATGAAAGGTCTGAGCATCAGAAACAGGTTCTAATTTAACAATTTTAGGTAAAATCCAAGAAGTATCCAAGCAAATTATTAATCTGGTTATTGGTTAAAGGAACTACTATTTTTTCAGGATCTCTGCCCACTAGTTGTCGAAGTCTCTGACGACCTTTGAAAATTATTGAGGCCATCTTGTAAACACAAATCTCCAACTTCTTGGACACTTTATTTGATAAAATCACCATTCAACAAATGGTGTTTCTTGTACTATTAAAGCTGTAAGAGAATGTATAGATGGAAATACATAAATATAAAAATTGCCAGTTTCCAATATGCGATTTAATTGAGCATCTTGAATATGCTCTTCTATCTATTGTAATTCTTTTTCGGCCTCAGGAGTTAATTTCCTGGGGCTATTTAAGTTAGAGTCCCCCTCAAGAATAGAGAAAAGGGCATTTCACAAAATATTTGGTACTTGTTTTCTCTGTCTAAAGGCCCTGAATGTTATAGATTACATCTGTAAATATTTTGTTAAATGCTCTATCTCTGCTCAGGTCAAAAAAACAAAATTAAACTACACAAATTGATCATTTTGGAGCCTTTAAATATTGAACACAAACTTGATAAAAACAAAACAAAACAAAACATTTTTTTTGAAAAAAAAAGAATAGAGAAAAGATTTTTAAGAGCATATGTGGGAATTTCCAATTTAGGTCTAATCCAATTTATATCTCCTAATAACTTTTGGAAATCATTTAAAGTTTTAAGAGAGTCTTTTTGATTTTGAATTTTCTGTGGAATTATATTTTGAATAGTTATACAATATCCTAAATATTCCCAAGGCTCTTGGCTTTGAATTTTATCCTCTGATATCTGAACTCCATATTCTTTAAATTTTAAAAAAGCCATTTGTAATAATTCTTGCAATTTTTTAGAACATGAATGAGCCAACAAAATATCATCCATATAATGTACACATATACTTGCAGGAAATTCCTTTCAAAATGAAACTCTTCTAATGGCTGATCTACAAACAATTGACACAAGATGGGGATGTTAAGCATACCTTGAGGCAAAACCCTCCAATGAAATCTTGGCCTGTCAGACTTAGGGCTGGTATAGTAAAAGCAAATCTTTCAGCATCCTGAGGCCACAAGTGAATGTTAAAAAAGCAGTCCTTTAAATCAATGATAATTATAGGATGATATTTTGGAATTTATGTTAAATTTGGATTCCCAGTTTGCAAGGTTCCCATTAATTGGATAATGGTATTAATTTTTCTTAAATCCGTAAACATTCTCCATTTACCAGACTTCTTTTTAATAACAAAGACTGGACTATTCCAAGCACTGGAGGTTTCTTGAATGTGACCTGCTTGGAGTTGTTCATCAACTAATTGACGTAGTGCTTCTAATTTTTCCAGAGGGATGGGCCACTGTTCTACCCAGATCAGCTTATCCGTTTTCCATTGAAAGGAAAGGGCAAAACGCTGTGCAGGGGCCCCTAGTAAAATTCCTCTGAGACAGCTGGCAAACCTAGTCCTGTTTGTTCATTTCCTATTCAGGTTACTTCAGGCTCCCATACTGGAGTATGGTGCATAGGGTCATAGCCCATGTTAAGCATAATATTCTTAGCAGCATTAGAAATAGTGGAGATTGTTAGCATAGTTCCCCATTGTTTTAATAAGTCCCTTCCCCATAAGGTAATGGCTATGCGAGCAATGTAGGGACATAAGCTAGCTGCTTACGTCTTCTGGCCCTCTGCATTCTAAACAAACTGCACTTTGTTCTACATCTGTCATAGTCCCTAAACCTACAAAAGTGGCTTTAACGTGGACTTTTGGCCAGCCTTCAGGCCACATGTAAGGAGCTACAATGGAAACATCAGCTCCTGTGTCTACCAAGCCCTTAACCTGGACCTTATCTTTAAAAGACACAGAACACCGAGGGCGTGAGTCATTCAGGAAAGTATGTCACAAAACCTGTTTTCCTGTGCTGCCAAAATCAGCTTCTTGAGTTACTGGGGCAGCTTTCCCTTTAGGGTAAGGTAATATTAAAATTTGAGCTACACGCTGCCCTGCAGACAGCTGAATATCTTGTGTTGCTGATGTCATGATTAATATCTCACTTATATAATCTGCATCAATGATTCCAGGGTGAACATTAAGTCTTTCCATAGTAAGACTGTTTTTTTCTAAAATAAGGCCTACTGTTCCTGGTGGAATAGGGCCATAAATACCAGTTGTCAGTTTCTTAGGAGAATCTTTATTGTTAAGATTAACATCAGTTAAAACTGGAAGGTCTAAAGCGGCCCTCCCCTGAGTGGCATAAAATAAATCCTGTCCCTGTATTTTATTAATGGGTTTTAATTCTGATTCATGTGGACAGATGCCAATATATCAGGAATTTCTAGTTACGTTGGTCCTTATTCTCAAAAGGTACAGCAATCTCCTTATTCATCAGTACAAAAGGCAGAATTATATGTTATTATTATGTTATTAACAGATTATGCTGACCAAGCAATAAACATGGTAGCAATTAATTCCACCCTTGTAGTTCAAAAAATTGAAACTGTTACTTTTCCAACTAATACAGAAAATCTTAACCTATTATTTAACTCATTGCAGCTATTAATCAGAAATAGAAATTTTCCTTTATATGTTACATATGTTCAAGCTCATTGTAACTTGCCTGGACACATAACTGTAGGAAACCAAGCAGTAGATCAATTAATTGGGTCTGTGATAATAGCTCAACATGAACCCGCCTTACATCATAGAAATGCTAAGGCATTAAAGGAGAAACATAACATCTCTTGGCATTCAGCCTGGGCAATAATTTGATCATGCTCTACCTACCAACCATTATTAACTGCTTCTCATTTACCAATTGGAGTTAATCCTAGAGGTTTACAATCCAATCAATTATGGAAAATGGATGGGACTCAATTTCCAGAATTTGGAAAACTAAAACATATTCATCATTCTGTTGACATGTATTCCCATTTGTCCTGGGCATTGGCATTATCATCAGAAAAGGCTGATGCAGTAATTTCTCATTTACTGGAGGTATTCTCAGTAATGGTAAAGCCTTTCACCATAAAAACTGATAATGAATCTACTTATACTTCTCATAAATGTCAAACTTTTTAAAAATTACTTAATATTAAGCATATTACTGGAATCCTTGGTAATAATACAGGACAAGCAATTATTGAGAGCAAAATAGAACATTCAAAGAGATACTGCTGAAACAGAAGAAAAGGGGGAGAAGAATATATTATAACCCCAAGACATAGAATATTTTCAACACTTTTTACTTAAAATTTTTTGAATATGAATCATGTGGATGAGATTCCTGTATTTAAGCATTGGATAACTGTTACATCCCCACCATTAAATCAACCTGTTTATTCTTGGGGTCCCTTAACCAAATGTTTGGGTTCCAGCAAATGTTATAGGTTGGGGAAGAGCTTATGCTTATATTTCTACAGGAAACACTAAACTTTGGGTTCCAGATAAGAAGTTAAAATTTCAGCATAGTCCAGAAGAACTCTGCTCCAGTAATGAGGAGGAAGAAGAACACTGAGACGGTAGCAGCCAACCTGAAAAAGATCCGTCTAACACCCAAAGAAAGGAGAGCTTCCATGTTCCTGAAGAACAGAGCTTGAGCAGTGACATGGGGACAACTGAAGACTCTGTGTCATGAGGCTCAGGGTTTGGTACATCACACACACCAGGAAGTTAATTCTGTGAATATTTTTCTAGCTATGTTAGCATTGTTATCTGCTTCTACAAATGGGCAAAAGTTTGAAGTACTGCATCTATGTTCCCAACCCTCCTATATCAAGAGGAGTAAGTTGTTTGGAACGTATTGTGCCTATATATGTTATGGTTTCATCTTGGCTCCCAGGTCCTTATAACACAAGAGGGCCGTTTAAGCCTGAGGAAGAAAGCATAGTAATTACTAATTATACTACTAGGGTGACTGGCTCCCCCAATTTTTTTAGAGATCCATTGAATACTCTTAATATGACAATCCAACCTTGGTTTAGCCTATATCAAGAGCCACCTAAAGAATCAAATGTATTAAAGGAAATTGATATGCTAAATACTTATTCTTTGGCTAAAGTACAGCATAAAAATGTGTTATCCAATCCTGAATTACCACCTTATGAAATGCATTCTTTCATAGAGGTATGTGATTGGATACCTTGGATGAAGTGCAAAGGGCAATTCCCTTATATGCTTATTAACACCACAGGTGGTGAATAATTGATTAGTCACCCATTTTCTTATTCCATATAAAGTGTAGAACTATTATTTCAGTAATTGAAAATATGACATTGGTATTTTTAATAGGAATCACATTGAATCCATAAACCACTTTGGATAATATAGACATTTTAACAATGTTGATTCTGCCAAACCATGAACATTAAATGTTTTTCTATCTCTTTAAATCCACTGTGATTTCTTTCTTTAGTGTTTTATATATCTCCCTATAGAGATCCTTCACCTTTTTTGTTAAATGTATTCCAAAATATTTCATTATATTTGATACTATTGTGAAGGGCATCGTGACTTTGATTTGATTTGATGGTTTACTATTGTTGGCATTTATGAAAGCAACAGGATTGTGTACCTGGATTTTGTAACCTGAGATGGCACTCTCTTTATTTATCAATTCCAAGAGTCCCTTGGTTGAGTTGTTGGGGTTTTCTATTTATAAAATCATATCGTCAGCAAAGAGTGATAGTTTGACTTCTTCTTTCCCGTTTGGATACCCTTGATGTTCTTCTCTTGTCTGCTCTGGGCAGGACTTTCAGCACTTTTGAATAGTAGTGGCAAGAGAAGGCATCCATGTCTGGTTCCAGTTCTAAGCAGGAATACTTATAGTTGTTTTTTTTTTTTTTTTTTTTTCATTTAATATGATGTTAGCTGTGGTTTTGTCATAGCTGGATTCTACTATTTTGAAGAATGTCCCACCTATCCCAATTTTCTCAATGTTCTTATTTAAAAAGGATGTTGAACTTTGTCAGATATCTTTTCTCTATCTATTGCAATGATCATAGGGTCTTTGTTTTTACTTCTATCTATGTGGTAAAATACATATTTGTTTTTTTTTTCTTTTTTTATTAAGTTATATACACATAGATCATAGATTTGCATATTTGAACCAGGTCTAAATAATTTCATCAAAGTTTGCTTGTCTGGAAAAGATTTAGTTTCTCAATGAAATATGAAACTTAGTTTTTCAGGATACAAAATCTTAGGCTGGCAGTTGTTCTTTTTCAGAAGAATGAAGATAGAGGCCCTCTCCCTTTGCACTTGTAGGATTTCTGCTGAGAAGCCAGTACTTTTAGTGGAACATCACTTTGATTTTTGGATGACTCTTTACTTTCAGTTGTTCCTTTAAATAATATTTATCTTAGGTTACCTATGAGCACTTTTTAGTTGGTATGACCAGATACCATGGATTAATCAGGGTTTTTTTTTTTATTTTTCCTGTTTAATTTCTACTGTATTTTGATATTTTAATTTTTATTTGGTCTGGGCACAGTAAAGAAAGATAGCTTTTGAGAAGAATATTTCCTGTATTTAAGACAAGTCATAGATGGGTAGGAAAGAGTAAAGGGAATAACATTAGAAGCCTGCAAGACTTTTGAATTCAGAGCTTCCTGGCTTGGTAAGTGTGTGACATGGGGAACACTACTTGTCACCAACTATGTTTTATCACATGAAAAGTAGGATAACATTATGTCCTTTAAGGATTGTTTTATGTGAGTAAGATTATGTATATAACATCAAGTTCTTATCACATGATCATTAGCATCATTAACTGAAACTACTGTGACTACTGTTATTACTATTTTCGCTCTTATTGTCTTAAGCTTACTTATCTGATCCATAGCTGACTTTGAATTTATACCATAGTATATGAGATTAGAGAAGAAATTGAGAATTCCTCACTTAAATCTTTGTGTACCTCAGCATAGTTTCTTACCAATCAAAGGACTTTAAATTAGCAACTGGTACTTTGTAATACTCCAGTGGGATGGGAGGCTTCTTACAAAGATGAAGACTTGAGCACCTGAGATGCTTGTGTTTATTAGTACATGGTTAACTCCACACAGAGAAGATGTTACAGAGGCAAAGTATATCAAATTAATTGTTTAAATAAAATTTTTAAAGTTCATAATACTGATGTTATCTCTTTGTTATTTTAGAAGTTCCCTCATAGTTGCCGTACGTTCTCAGTCAGAGGATATAGTCCAGTTTCTTCTTCAGCAAAGTATTGATGTCTTTTATCAAGATTCCTTTTGATTGACTGCAGAAGACTATGCCATTAATAGTGGTTATAAAGCATAAGTGTTTACTTTAAAAGATTAATTAATCCTATATTGAGGTTTAAAATAAACGTACCTATCTCATCTTTCTTACACATGAGGTGAGATTTCCTAGTTTGCTTTATGGTATTTTGGAATGGTAGTGAGCCATTTGACTTCATCAGCCAGAAATTAAGGTCAGATAGACTAGTTAAAAGGAGCAATGGGTGCAGGATTCTTTATCTCAGGACCTTTCACAGCTTTATCCTTAGAGCTGACTATGCTGTTCAGTTCATTCCGTGTATAACTTCTATGAAGGAGATAAAAATAGTGTCATATCTCTGATTTTTCTAATTACTTATTTGGGTCCTAAAATGTCCATTTCATCAGAAAATCTATGCTGTCCCCTGGGGTCTATCTTTTATAAGCTCCTCTTTGGATTTTTCAAGATCATAAGGGGTTGCAAAGAGCAAGGCATAGATAGGGTCCTCTTTTACAAGTCAGAGGAGGAGGAAAAAGGACATTCTACTCAGTCTGTGGCTTCCACTGGTAAGTGTTGCTGTGTTGTTGCTATTGAAGTAGTCCTGCAGTGTGGTAATGACTGACTTTTGCTACCTGGATGCCCTTGTGCTAAACCATATCCGTCAGTGGTCATGGGCTCAATCTTAGATTTTGAAGTATTTGTTTGTTTGTTTTTCGTCCACATTTGTTTGCTTATTTGTTCAGCTATTGCTCCCAAGGCACCAGCACCCTGCTCTAGCAGCTGAACCTTCTAGGTTTAGCTACACACAGTATGAGGAAAGCCACCCTTTTCTGTATCGAACACCTTATGAGGACCCTTCATCATAGCTTAAACTTTGCCTTCAATTTAGTGATAAATTATCTGTTGAGGCCCTTGTTTGTCCTTTCCCAAGTGGATATTAGTTAGAATTGTTCGCCATCAAAGAGGTTCAAAGAATGTTCCAGGAAGAGATGTGAGTTTCTTCTTTGCCAGCAGATCTTATACCCTGAGGCCACTTTATAGGTTGTGTATCACCTTTCCTTAGTAGGTAGAAGGTCCCATATTATTATTCCCTAGAGTAGTGGGAAGCAACTTGTGCTTGACCTCTCAATTGCTCTGTGTTCTTAGTAACGGAAATCTCTGTGCTGGGCATGGTAACCCAGACCTGTAATCCTAGCACTCTGGGAGGTTGAGGCAGGTGGATTGCCTGAGTTCACGAGTTCAAGACCAGCCTGAACAAGAATGAGACCCCCTTTCTAAAAAAGCCAGACATTGTGGCAGGTGCCCTGTAGTCAAAGCTACTGGGGGAGCTGAGGCAAGAGGATCGCTTGAGCCTGACAGTGTCAGGTTCCTGTAAACTATGACACCACATCACTCTTCCCAAGGAGACAGAGTGAGACTTTGTCTTCAAAAAAAAAGAAAAAATATATATATATTTATATGATCATAAGGGGTTCCAAAGTGCAAGGCATAGATAGGGTTCTTTATATATATGGAGTTCTCTGAAGCTACTTGCATCTCCACCTCAAATTTTAAAAATATTTCCATGTTATACCTCAGCAGGAAGCCATGCCACAGACATTTCTGAATCTGAAGTAGGTTAGTTGGATCTAACAGACCCAAGCCTCATCCTTAGCTTACATATTGGTATACACAGGTCAAACAAATAGCTGTGGTTGGAGAGCCAGGGCTTCTTTTGAGTTCAGCACACTTCCCATTATGTCATGCTAATGTAAATTAATTTACAGAGGTATACTGCCCTCTATTCCTGGTGACTTTACTTCTTTTCTTCTTTTTCTTTTTTAATAAGAAATTTAAAAAGAAATTGTGGAGCTTACAATTTTGAAGTGTATGTTATAATGGAAGTTCTGACGTTACCTCTGATATTGTCTGGAATAATCTAAGAACTTGAGATATTTTTAAGTGTTTCTCATGTGAGTATGAAAATAATAATTTTATTTATTACTTTTTTTTTACATAGCATTCACCAAGTACTTTCTGAATATATGCAAAAAAGTATAAATCCTGAAAACCCTAAAAATCCTACTGAAAATGAAAACATCAATCCAGGTAAGATCGCTGATAGTGAATTATTTGTTGTCATCGTACCATAGATAAAAAAGTAAAAATGAAGAAGTTTTTATCACAGAAGGACAGTTAAAAAATCAATGTGTAAATTGTGTATTTTTTTCTTAATTTCTTTCTTTGCAGTCTACAATTCAGAATTATTTAAAAAGTTACTTGTAGGTAATTTGTAACCTCAAACATTAGTGTCTTTAAAAATACTCACTTATTTCACTATGGTCAGAGGAAAATCTTTGGAAACCAGGAAGAGGATGAAGGCAAGGGCGGAAACCCGCCTAATGGGTATAGCGATCACTAGTTAGGTGACAGACACACTGATAACCCTGACTTTTTAAAGGGAAAGTATCTCCTTTTTTATGGATGCTAAAGTGCATTTGTGTGGTCATACCTCACTTCAACTTTAAAGTCCTGTGCTCAATGACCTTGGTACTTTAGCCTGCCAAGTAGCCAAGAATAGAGTCTCGATCCCACTAATGAGCTAATTTTTACATTTTTGTTTCTTCCATAGGCACCTGCTCGCGCTATTTTAACCAGGCTGATGACAAACTTTTGTTTTCAAGAAATCCTTCCTTGGTGGCCTTCCCAAGTGCTGGTATTGCAGGCATAAACCACGGTTCTGGGCACAGAGCAGGTAAACTTTTCAATACAAAATTTAGTGTATAAAGAATTACTTCAAAATATTTGAAATGCTCTCAGTCTTCTTAATCCTAACTCTTCTTTCTCAACCTTGATGGAAACATCTGACACTGGGATCCTTCCCTGCTGACTCAGACAAATGGTCTGGTTGGTATCTACATTTGAAATGAGTTATTTGCAAGCATAAGAAAAAGAAATTTAAAACTCCTAAGTTTTCATTCATATCATCTACTTTTATGTGCTAACCCTTGAAAATTCCCACTTTGGAGTCTCTCTACTATTTGTTACAAAGTCACAAAGTGAAATTGGAGCCTTTGTAATTTTTGAAGGGTTTCTAATGCTTTTTGGAATTCTGATCTTTCCTACAGGAAACCTTTACGTGCGATAGGAAAGGTTTAATGTGTTTTAACTTTCATTATTTCATCATACTTTTTTTATTCTGGTGACTGTACACCATTCAGTTGTTCTTATTAGGAGGTTGTGTGAGTTTCTGTGTGTGTGTGTAATCTTTGATTATTAAAATTAAAGTAATTAATCATCATATAATAACACTTTATAGACTCAGTTAAAAGAGTGATTTTGAAATGTTTCGGCTTTTGTGTCCTTTTCTATTGTTAACATTTTTCTATCGACATACCCAACATTCAGATTAGGTATTCATTGCTTTCAGTTACTGTCAATACTTTTTACTACCTACGTGTATGGTCATAAATATCATGCAGGATTTGTTTTTCTATTGTAAATTTTTAAATAAGTGGTTGTATAGTGTCCATACCCTTATATATTTTGTTTTGTTTGCTCAGCCTTATATGACTGAGATCTATCCATATTGACATAAGAAGCTATTGTTTAATTGATTAATAATCAGTTACAGACAGGGTCTGTTTCTGTTTAGCGAGGTGAAAACTTGAAATTCTAGGCTATAGTGATGCCCCTTCCTCAGCCTCTTTATGACCTGTGACTATAGTCAGAATACTGATATATATACCCTTTTTTTTTTTTTTTTTTTTTTTGAGACAGAGTCTCAAGCTGTGGGCCTGGGTAGAGTGCTGTGGCATCACAACTTACAGGAACTGCAAACACTTTGGCTTAAGTGATTCTCTTGCCTCAGCCTCCCAAGTAGCTGGGACTACAGGCGCCAGCCACAATGCCTGGCTATTTTTTGGTTATAGTTGCCATTGTCGTTTGGCAGGCCAGGGCTGGATTTGAAACCCACAAGCTCCAGTGTATGTGGCTGGTGCCCCAGCTGCTGAGCTACAGGCACCAAGCCTTTTTTATTTTTTTTAATTTTTTCGTAAAGGTGGGGACTTGATGTGTAGCCCAGGCTTATCTCAAGTCCCCAGCCACTAATGATACTTCTGCTTTGCCCTCTACACATGCTAAAATGACAGGTATGAGCCACTGTACTCAGTATAATTTTCCACTAAAGAGCTATTTTATGAAAATTCTTAAAGGGACTAGTAAGATATAACAAACCAAACTAATTTTAGAAACAAAAGTTCTACAGTTCATTCCTTAAAGCTCCATTGTTATCATCGATAAATTTTGCACTGGATTTGAAATAGAATAGGTTATTAATAGCTAATCATTATATGGCAGTTCAATTTGTTATAGTTAAACATTTCAGCATTGATTACTTAGTATGCATTATTTCTTACATGTGTTTTATATATGTCCTTACATGAGTGGATGCTGAAAGTATATGTGTATGGAATAAATGAATACTTCTATTAACTAATATTCTACAAGTGTGGGTTCACACTTAGTAAGTCAGATCATTTTCTCTCATAAGAAATTGATTATATATGCTCGGCGCTTGTAGCTCAGGTAGCTAGGGTGCCAGCCACATACACCAGAGCTGGCAGGTTCAAATCCATCCCGGACCAATAAATAGTTGGGTATTGTCACAGGCATCTGTACTCCCAGCTACTTGAGAGGATGAGGCAAGAGAATTGCGTAGGCCCAGGAGTTTGAGCTTGTTATGAGCTGTGATGCCATGGCACTCTACACAGGGCAACAGGTCGACTCTGTCTCAAAAAGAAAGAAAGAAAGAAATTGATTATATATAGGTACTTTCCCATGAACTGTGTTCACAGTTGTGTAGTTTGTAAATTACAGGACTAACTGAAGAACATAACAAGTCCTTGTAGTATAATACTAGAAGGATTACTAAGTGTTGCATTAAAAATATGCTATCGCATTCTGCCTTGGCTTCGACATTGACTGGCTTAGCATCAGGATTCGCTTTTCTTCATCCATCAGCAACTTCACATTGGCAGAGGTGCACATTTCCATTTTAGTAACCACCATTTGAAACATAATCTCACTTCTGAAAAGCTTAGATTTATGTGGAGAACACCTATATGCTTATTTTTCTTTAGCATTTCCATCATGTTCCTGTCTTAATTAAAGAAAAAAAAAAGAAGAAGAAGAAGAAGGAGAACCAAAAACTGAAGGCTTCCAGGAGCAGCGTGTGGGGCTCAGTGCAGGTGGCCCTGGGGCAGCCACGGGCACCACTGGAGCAGCTGGGGCACTGCAGAGCCAGTTCTTCTGACTCAGCTGGGAGAGGAGAGAAGCCGGGACTGTGGTGAGGGGGAGGAAAGTGTGTGTGTGATACCCAGTGTGGGGGAGACAGTCTCAAAATAGGGCGGATCCGGTGACACACCCAAGCGCACAGGGCGTGGGCTGAGGCAGCTTTGCCTCCTACACTCCCTGGCACCTGATTCTACACAGAGACCATGTCGAAAGGGACCGGAGGCATCACAGTGGCAGAAAGTTGTCCCCCATCCCCGCTGGCTAGTCCACAGCTGCTGCCCTGGGAAGCTTGTCCGAGGTGCTGCAAGGCGCTGAGGACAAGAAGGTGAGTGGGATGCTGGACCACAGCAACCTCACCCGCGAGGTGAGCCTGCAGCTGCACCTGGCGAGATCAGTTGGCTCTTTGTTATCAACCAGAAAACTCCAGGAGGACAACCAGCAGTGGAGGGACCACTGCTGTTTCCTGGTGGGTGTCAGCCAGTGTCAGAGGCTGGGCCCCTGCAGGGACAGGTGATTCACAGAAAGTGGCCTCATACCTGCAGAAGTAGAAGTTACTGGAGGTGAAGAAGGAGGAGGTGGCGAATGAGCAGATGGAGTTCAAGCAGCTACCTGTGCTGCGGGATTAGGAGGGATTAGGAGAAGAGTGCGGGCTCCTCCATCCACAGCCAGGCCAGCCTGCTGCCAGCTTACTGCCTCCTCCACGCCCTTCATGGGACATGGCGGTGATGGCAGCAGCATGGGCACCTACAGTTCTGACCAGTACAAGCTCTGCGGGAGCAGCAGCAGAATCCCAAAAGCAAGGGCAGCCCAAGCACAGGAGCAGCAGCCCAAGCATCTCCAGAAACTAAGGCCCTCTCTGACTCCAGATCACCAAAAAGCACTGAAGGGATCTAGCCAGAGCACCATAAACCCTTGTTCAAGGGTATCCCTGAACAGCAAAGGCCTCTGCACTGGGGGAACAGGCCAGAAACGCTGCCTGAGCCCGTGCTAAGTGAGAGCTCTGAACACTTCCAGAAGCCCCATCAGTGGGCATCCCTGAACTTGCCAGGCACTGTGGAGGGAACCTGGAACATCTTCAGAAAGATGCCCTCAGTGGGAGCCTGGGACATCTCCCCAGATCCAGGGACATCAGCGCTGAGCATCTCGAAGGGCATTAGGGGGGAAGCCCAGATCACAAATTGTGAGGAGGCGGCGGAGGCAGAGGGAGAGCCCCCTCGGAATGCAGGCTCAAGAGGAAGCGTTGCCCCATCACCCTAGTGTCCACAGTGGCAGTAATGAATCAGCCTTTTCCTATGTTAGGCAGATGGAGGCAAGAGTTAACAGCTGGAGGGAGAAAATCTCATGCTGCCCAGCTTGTGTGGAAGAAACTCGGAGATGCCCTGGAATTAGGTAACATTTGTCAGGAAAGTAGAACAAAGGACCAATGTGAGGATTATTGTTTTTTAGACATAAGATCACCATTGGCAGAAAGAGAGAGGAGGAAGAGGAGGATCAGGAGGAGGAGGAGGATCAAGAGGAAGAGGAGGAGGAACATGAGGACCAGGAGGATCAGGAGGAGAAGGAGGTAGAAGATTAGGAGGAGGAGGATCAAAGGAATTGGAGGAGGGGGAGACTAAGGAGGAAGTAAAGGATCAGGAGGAGGAGGATCAGGAGGAGGTAGAGGATCAGGAAGAGGTGTAGGAAGAGGGGTATCAGGAGGAAGTAGAGGATCACTGGGAAGTAGAGGATCGAGAGGTTCAGGAGGAGGAGGAGGAGAATCAAAGAAGGAGGAGCAGGATCAGGAGAAGGATCAGAAAGAGGAGGAGGACCAGGAGGAGGAGAGCGTTTTCTGTAAACCTGCACTTACAGAATAACATGGAGTGATTGTACTGTCCGAGCCCTCACTGAGAAAGCAGGCTGAACAATAGATTGTAAATTTGAAGCTTGCAGGAGGAGAGCCCCCCCATACATGTCAGGGAAGCCCCAGACATCCTCTGCAATCAATGATTATTGAAAGTGTCAGGCACGTGCATGGGCAACATGCTCTCTCCTCCCAAGCCTGCCCCTACACTGAAGTTCCACAGCTGTTCAACATTTAACTTGAGGAGTCTGCTCGTCAACATTGGCACCTGTTCATTAAGGACAATCTCACCTGATGGCTTGTCTTCAAGCCAAGAGACCTGTCCAGGTTTCTCAACATCTACTTGTATGTTTCAAAAACTGCTGCTTGCCTCTGCAGGCCCAGTGTCCTGCTTCCTGCATAACCCCCTTTCTGTTTAAGACAGTCTTGTGCAGGGTGAGGGAGAAACCTGCAGTTCTTTTATTTCACTTGCTCTTCTTGTCAAGTAGCTCTCCTTCTACCTAGCCAGTGGAAAAACAGAATAATTAACAAAACTACATCAGAGGAGTCAGTGAGGGCCTTCACCAAATAAAAGGGATTCAGTATTTGTGATATGTTGTATTCTTCTACACAAATAAGGGTAATATTAATTTTACATTTCATCACCTAACTGTTTCAGGCTGACCTCTAGGGTCCTTGACGCTTCCACAGGAAGTACTTTTTTTGGAGACACAGCCTCAAGCTGTTTTTCTGGGTAGAGTGCTGTGGCATCACAGCTCATAGCAAACTCCAACTTAAGGAGGTTAAGAGATTCTCTTGCTTCAACCTCCCAAGTATCTGTGACTACAGGCTCTCGCCACAATGCCCGACTATTTTTTGGTTGTAGTTGTCATTGTTGTTTGGTAGGCCAAGGCTGGATTCGAACCCCCCAGCTCTGGAGTATGTGGCCGGCAGCTTAGCCACATGAGCTATAGGCACCAAGCCCCATAGGAAGTATTAATCAACACTGGAATTTCCTGCTTCTGCACATTATGCCTTGCACCCATTCACTTAAATAAGCAGCAATAGGCATAGTACAGACTGGAATATCAGGTGAGGAAAAGGTAGTGTCCATAAGGTCATACCCTCTCCAAGCTGAAGTCTGAAGGAGCAGTAAGGGAAGGATTGGGGATATACATCCAATAAATAAAGATTCTCTCACCTTTGCTAATACAGGAAGTGCTCACCCGGGCCTAGAGATTGGGAGACTCCTTAAGCAGTGGAACCCTGTATCAATCCTCCCTCTCAGAAGCTCTAACTACTGTTAGGGAAAAGGGGCACTGACCACTCCAAACTACTTCTTGCTGAGGATGGATGGCAATATGGGAGACAGTTAGAGGTTTCTCAGAGGAGGTTGATGTAGGGTTCACAGTCAGTGAAAATTGGGGTGGATAGTTTGGAGCAAAATGTTTTTATGAAATTTCAGGCCTAGGAAACTGAGGTTCTTCTATTCAGGCTGGGATGAGGGAACCTTGTATCAATAGAAGGAGTTACCAAAAATGGATTCATCAAAGTGTTGCTGAGGTTTCCTGCTCATGACAAGGTTTGATCCATCTGGCAGGCAACCACTGCTTTTCTGTTGTTCTGTAATGGTATGAGCAAACCCTTAACCCCACTGAAGCACATAACCAGGTTTCAATCCAGACATATCAGGTTTCTTATAGAAAACAGGTTGCAACACTTGGGAAGGTAGTGGATGGGTAAGAGATGTCCAGTGACATTCAGCAGCTGTGTTTCCATCATTGCTGAGATTCAAAAAATTAAGGGTGGGGAGGAGCCTGTGGCTCAGTCGGTAGGGCGCCGGCCCCATGTTACCGAGGGTGGTGGGTTCGGACCTGGCCCCGGCCAAACTGCAACCAAAAAATAGTCGGGCGTTGTGGCGGGTGCCTGTAGTCCCAGCTACTCGGGAGGCTGAGGCAAGAGAATCACTTAAGCCCAGGAGTTGGAGGTTGCTGTGAGCTGGGTGAGGCCACGGCACTCTACTAAGGGCCCCAAAGTGAGACTCTGCCTCTACAAAAAAAAAAAAGAAAAATTAAGGGTGAAGAGGGCTCTAGTGAGAACATATCAAGGGCTATTATTCAAGGGGCATATACCATGTCCGCCCTTTTGTTTACCTATGATATCTTTTAACGTTTTGTGGTGGCATTCCATAATGGCTTGGTCTTGAGAATTATAAGGAATACTATAAGAAATTTGAATATTCCAGAAGAATAAAAAAATAATTTTTGAGCAGAGTTAAGAGGGTGCATTGTCAGTCTTAAATGACTTGGAGAACCCCATGGCATTAAAATATTCTAGCAAGTATTGAATGACATCATGAGCCCTTTCTCCTGGTAAGGCTGTGGCCGAGGAAAAATGAGAAAAGGTATCGATGGAATGATGAATATATTTTAATCTACCAAATGATGAGACAATGGTCACACCCATCTGCCGTATTTGGTTTGCTGTTTCTCCTCTCATGTTGGTACCTTCATGAAAGGGGGACAACTATATTTTAGAACAAGAAGGACAACCAGAAAGAATTTGCTGTGGCTGAATTTTTGTGAGATGAAACTTCTTATGAAGCATCTTTGCATTAACATGTGTATAGGAATTGGACAGTATCAGTAAGTGCTTGATCTATTTGAGAATTCAGAGAAGTCATGGGACCAGGTAGAATGGTGTGTGCTCTGATATGAGTAATATATATATATATATATATATATACATATATATATATATGATGAATACGGTATCTAAGGAGACTGTGGATAGATTGGAAGAGGGAAGAGATTTCATCATTATGAGTGATACTCGTGGTTTCTAAGTGTCTAAGAGCAAAGCTAGAATATTGAGAGTCGGTGACAACCTTCATAGCACAATGAGAGTCTTGGAGTAGAATACGAATAACATACATCTCATTCTCTTGAACAGAGTTACGAGGACTTTGAACAACATTGAGATTATTACCATCAGTGTATCCAGCCCTGCTATGCTTATTGGCATCTGTGTAAAAAGTAATAGGGTCTGCCAGTGGGGAGTCCTTGACAATATGAGTTAGAATCCAGGAAGTAAGCTTTAGGAATTGAAATCTTTTATCATGAGGGTATTCATTGATAATCAGGCCTACATAAGATGCAAGAGCAATTAGCCAAGGCATCAATAATTGAAAATTACGTTGAATTTGTTTTCCTGTAAAAGGAATGACGATAGAACACGGATCATAGCCTGATAGTTGACAAATTCTGTTTCTGCCATTAGCAGTTATTTCACAAATTTTGTCTCAAAATTGATGTGATTTTTGTGCAGTTTTATTAGAGAGGAATAGCCACTCTAGAAGGGTGTCCTCCTGATAAATAACTCCAGTCGGGGAGTGAGAAGTGGCTATAACTATCAGACCAATCGGAAACCTAATGGCAATCCAATCTAATTCATTTGAGGCAACCCCCTTTTCAATTAACAGCAATTCCCCTTTTGCCTCAGGGGTGAGTGAGCAAGGACTGTTCAACTCCAAAGGTCCTTCCAGAATTGTAAAAAGATTAGTCAAAGCATAAGTTGGTATTCTTAAAGTAGCACATAACCAATTAATATGGCCCAACAATTTTTGAAAATCATTTGAAGTGTATAAGGAATGTAGACAAAAATTAATGCGTTGCAGGAGAATTTTGGTCTGAGTTAATTTGTCTCCCAACGAGTATGGGGGATGTAATTTGAATTTTTTCAGGCACAATTTTAAGGTCATAAGATTTTAAGGAAAAAATGGGTTGCTTAAACATGTCCTGTAAAATGACCAAATATCATCCATGTAATGAATGATAAAGGCTGTAGGATGTTTCTTTCTAATGGGCTGCAATGGTTATCCACAAAATGCTGACACAAGGTGGGACTATTCAACACGCCTTGTGGCAGAACCTTCCACTGAAAGTGTTGGTAGAGTCTCTGCTGATTATAGGAAGGACCAGAAAAGGTGAAATGGGGTTGATGCTCAGGTGTAAGTTTATATATAGTGAAGAAACAATCTTTCAGGACGGCAGCTGCCGCACAGTGTGTAGGGCGCCAGCCCCATCCATATACCAAGGGTGGAGGGTGCAAACCTGGCTCCAGCCAAACTGCAACAAAAAAATAGCCAGGCATTGTGACGGGTGCCTGTAGTCCCAGCTACTCAGGAGGCTGACACAAGAGAATAGCCTAAGTCCAGGACTTAGAGTTTGCTGTGAGCTGTGTGATGCCATGGCACTCTACCGAGGGCAATAAAGTGAGACTCTGTGTCTCTAAAAAAAAAAAGAAAGAAAGAAAGAATCTTTCAAATCAATGATCTCCAAATACCAATTGGAAGGACTCATAGTGGGCAGAGGAAGCACAAGTTGCAAAGGACCCCTGGGGATAATAGTTTCATGGACTTCTTGGAGAACAGCAGCGAGCATTCTCCATTTGTCTGATTTCTTTTTTATAATAAAGACAGGAGAGTTCCAGGGACTGATGGAGGGTTCAATATGTCCTTGTTGTATCTGTTCCTGAATTAAAAATTGCAAAGCATCCAGTTTTTCTTTTGTTAATGGCCACTGCTCCACACTGGATTATCGCTCTTCCAAAATAACCTGAGAGCATATTTCGGGCAGTGGCCTCTAGGCTAAATTCAACATCTGAAATGAATTCACAGAAGTTGGGGTATGGTTACCATAGCTTTCCATCATTGAAGTAAATCACACCCCCACAGGTTAATAGCTCTATCAGCTATGTATGGCTGAATTTGAGCATGTCAAGTATCTGGTACCAAACACGTTAAAGGCAAAGTACTTTGAAAAACTGAATTTTAAGTTCTTATACCCATAAAAGTAACATCAACTATTTATTTAGGCCATTTGTTAGGCCATTGATTTAAAGCAATAATGGAAACATCTAACAGGCCACGAAAGAGTTTATCTTTCAGGGTGTGTACTAATTGAGGTCTATTCTTATCAATAGATGTTTGCTGAAAGATAATGTTTGTACTGCTAAGATCATTGGTGTGTTTTGTAGTTTAATGCAAGGCAGAAGCAACAACTGGGCAATCTTTTGTCCGGCTAGAATTTGAGTAGATTGGTTTACCGAGATTATGATTTCTATTTCCCCTATGAAGTCACAGTTGATAACACTTGTGTGGACCAGCACCCCATGAGATGTTAAACTACTTTTTCCCCAGCAATAGCCCAACAGAATCTGGGAGAAAAGGACTGCATATTCCTGTTCTTAATTTTTTTACTCTCATGTTGGGAAGTAAAAGAACATTATCACATGCTGGCAAATCTAAAGCAGCACTACCTGGGGTGATGTGTAAAAGGGATTGGATGGGCTGAAGTTGCTGGTGAGTGGGTAAATCCCCACACCCGTACTTTTTGTCTGTGGGCCCTGGGTTGGGCCCAGCCAATAGTTTCCCTGCTGTAAAGGTATTCCATTCTTATCAAATTGAGAGGACACTCAGTAGCCCAATGGAACCCTCTTAACACCTGGGGCATATCCCTGGGGGATTGCATTTTCCTTCTTTGTTTTGATTATTGACATTGCCCTTTCCTTTGGTATTCTGATTGCTATTTCTTTTCCAACACTCTTTTCTCATATGGCTTGACTTCCCACAATTGTGGCATGTAACACAATTTTATTTGACACCATCTTTAGGGTGGCAGCAAGAAGATTAGCCTTATACGGTTCAGTTCCCACATCACAGCATGTTCATATGTATTCCTCTAGAGGAGTATTTTGTGCCCTAAGAGGACCCAAAACCTGTTGACACTCAGAGTTAGCATTCTCAAAAGCTAAAGTTTGAAAAAGCATATCTTTTAAGTTCTGGCTGAGCAACAGCTTTGTCTACTGATGTTTTTAATCAAGCTAAAATGTCAGTGTAAGGTTTGTTTCCAGACTGCATTACCTTAATGAAAGAGTTAAAGACATCTCCAGGTGCCTGAACCTTGTCCAAGGCTCCAAGACAGCACATTTTTTTTTTTAATACTATAGCTATATTGTCATATTGAAGTTGTTTTGGAATGCCCATCCACTGACCAGAGCCAGTGAGCTATTCTGAAGTTATGGGAACATTCCTCTGCTGGTTCTGGTGACTTATCAGGTCAGCCTCTTCCTTCCACCAAGTTTCAATTGCAAATGTTGACCAGATTTGAGAACAGTTCTGCCCATCATGTCCCAATCATATGGAATAAGTCACTGCTCTTGCACAAATCCCTGTAATTTTCCTCTAGAAAATGAGGACTGCATGGCATACTGTGTTACAGCCTGTTTTAAATCTTTTAGAATCTTAAAAGTAAGCAAATGATGACTAAAGTGTTGGCCCCTTTGAGGGTTTTGCATACTGGGAGGAATATCAGTAACTGTAACAGGAAAGAACACCAAAGTATCTTCCAAGGTAAAATCCCATGTTTCGTGACCCTCTAACAGTGCTTTCATAACCGGAGTGGTGGGAGAGCTATCTTCATAGTGGGGTCCTGAGGGCCGTGCCGGAGCTTCTGCATGTGAGATCATTCAAGCTGTCTTTGGACTGCTTAAAGTAAATGTTTGCCACGATAGTTATCAAGGTGTCCCCTTTAGTACTTCGGTCACATACCTCGTCATCTGAGGAAAGACTAGAACTCTCCCAACTTTCACATTCCCTGGCTTTTAAGGTTTAATTCAGGTTAGCTTTATTGAGGTGTGAACTTGGCAATGGATGGGAGGACACAAATTCCAAAGACTCGCATTCCTCCACATTCTGCTCTGATTGAACCTGTTGCACCACCTCATCACCTTCCTCATCAGTCTGGAACCATGGAAGCTCCACGGATGGGGAGCCACCCATTGCCTTCCTGTACTTCTTTTCACTATTTAAAACGCTCTCTCCCACTTCAATTGTTGTTCACCTTGGTAGGACAGACAGGGAGTGGCTAATTATTCACCGAAGTTCTTTTTTTTTTTTTTTTTTTGTAGAGACAGTGTCTCACTTTATGCCCTCGGTAGAGTGCCATGGCATCACACAGCTCACAGCAACCTCCAACTCCTGGGCTTAAGCGATTCTCTTGCCTCAGCCTCCCAAGTAGCTGGGACTACAGGCGCCCACCACAACGCCGAGCTATTTTTTGGTTGCAGTTCAGCCGGGGCCAGGTTTGAACCCACCACCCTCAGTATACGGGGCCGGCACCTTACCAACTGAGCCACAGGTGCCGCCCTCACCAAAGTTCTTAATATCTCTTTGGTAAGTGCCTACGATTTGCCAAAGGTGTCACTCTGAGTGATCCTGTCCTTTGTTAGGTCACCTATTACAGGTTACCTATGATTTACCAAGGGTCCTACTCACTTAAAGTGATGTTGCCCTCTTGCTAGGTACCTAATGTGGCCAAAGGCTACATTGTCCCTTGGTCAGTCTGGAAGGAAAGTCCCTTTTTTCTCTCTGTAACACCCTCCTGCATAATGCCGAAGGGTACACCTATACGGAGTGATATTCCCCTTTGGTTCACATTCACTATCCTGCCAACTAGCTGTTACCAAGGAAGCAGGGTGGACCATGGATTGTAAACTGGAAGCTTGCAGGAGGGGGACCCCCATACATATTGGGGAAGCCCTTGGAAACCTCTGCAATCGCTATTTCTTAAGAGTGCCCAGAATGTGGGTGGGCAATGTACTCCCTCCCCCTGAGCCGGACCCCCACACTGAAGTTCCACAGCTGTTCAACATTTAATGTCCACCATCTGCTCATTAATATCCGGCTTCTGCTCATCAACGTCTGATCTTGCCTGAGAGCTTGCCTTCAAGCCATGAGACCTATCCAGGTTTCCCAGAGCCTTCTTGTGTGTTTCAAAAACCACTGCTTATCTCTACAAGCCCGATGTCCTGCTTCATTGTACATTGAACATATCTCCCCTCTAAAACCTTAGCTCAACTTCTCTCCTCAAGCAATATTGTGAGACTCACTCCAGTATGTATAACAGTGGAACTCTAACAAGTTCACTTTAAAAATCAATTTGGTAGTAGTGTTTTCTTGAGAATTACAGTATTTGTAACTCCCCAGATCTAAAATTGTTATTGGGAAATCTGCATAGATGAGACAGAGTCGACTCACTGCATATATCAGCAACCGTTTTCTACCATGTTGTACTGAAGCTATAACAAGGTATTTTCCAGCTTCTAAAGTCTGAGAGTTGGGCACCTACCTTTTAATACTTCGGTCAACAAAATACTAGATTGTAACACACATTTAATTTGGATCCAAGATAAAATTATATTTCTGGGTTTTTGTTTTGACTTTTGAGGTGCTAAAAATTACCATGTAAATTCTCCCTAGCAGCTAGAAGGACAGAAAATCTTTATAGAGTGTGTGTGGCAGAGAGTACTATTTATTTCAATTGATCAGGAATTAATATATCTTTTCTTTTGATCTTGAGTTTCTCGTAAAGATACATCTTAAGGACATACCAGCCTTCATATTCATTTATTGGATCCATTGAGGTTAATATCAACAATTTAAACTAAAAAAGAAACAGAAGGTTTCCAAGTGTTTTGAGCTATGAAATGTCAATTTCTGCAATTTAGTTTCTAGATATGCTGTATATTTAATAAACTTTATGTAAAGTTTAAAATGTTGCACTGCATTTATAAAAAAAGCTTTCTTTACCTCCTGCAGCCATCTAATGTTTTGTGAAACAGATGCATATCCTTCATTATTGAGACTGAAATCTCTGATTTAGATTGATTGAGATTTGAAAAAGTTTTGCCAGCTTTGCTTGGTTTATTTCTTATTTTTGATATATATATATATATATGTACTTTTTTTCAAAATGTGTGTAGTGGAAGTGCTATGATAGCTATTTTGTGTTTATCCAAATGCAATGATAGTTTCTTGCATGAATGTGCAAGAGGCCTGTGGCAGAATGCTACATTTTTATTGTAGTTCAAGAGTATAAAAGTTCTGGAATGCAACAATTCATAAATTTTCAGATATGTCCTAAATTATTGAGATTTGATTCATAGCAGATATTTTCTTTTGTTGCTGTTTTGAAAAGGGCTCATAACACAGTGTTAATTGTCCCCAAGGTGGTAAATGTGAAAAAATTTTGTTATGCTTTCAAAAATGTTGCTGGGATTAAAAAACCAGCCCTCTATTTTCAGAAAATAATTATGAATTAATTTACTTGAATTACCTAATTATTGTAACTGGTTTACAGTTCCAGCTATTCTTTCTTTTTCAATGTTATATTTTTAAATAGTATTACACTGGTAGAAAAAAATGTTTGCTATATGTACATTCTCTCCTAGAAAAGCTTTCATCCTTCAATTGTTGTATTCCTACACTCCAAAGACATTTAAAACACGTTTTCTGCCTGATATAAGGGACACTGGTCTTTTGACAAAATACTTGTGTAAATTTTGATACTGTATTGAAACTATTTTTTAAAGTTCTGACCCCCCAAAAAATGAACACATAGACTAATCATTTTCAAAGCCAAGTATGAGGATTCAAGTTGATCCTGACTCTCCATGAATGTGTGGTTGGTTTTCCCATGTTTACATTTCTGTCGTCAACATTGACTGTCTTTTTTGCTTTTTAAGGTCTCCTGAAGAACATAATTCCTTGAAGGTAGTAACATTTCTATTTTAGTCTTGAATTATTCACTATATGTTGTATGAAATACATGTTATTCATGAAATACTTTGTTTCCAAGCCCATTCAGCCAGCCATTGAAATGAAAGCATCCGTTCCAGAAAAAGCAGTAAGAATGAAGAAGATACCAACATCCACATCAGGTAAATTGTTTTCTTTTCTTTGGGAAAAAAGCTCTCTCTTTTTTCCAGGCTGAAGTGCACTTATGTGGTGAAAGCTCACTGCAAGTTTGAGGTCCTGTGCCCCAGTGATCCTCATGTCTCCACCAACCAAGCATATTGTAGCTGAGACCACAGGCTTGTGCCAACAAACCAACCTAATTTTTAACTTTTTTTTCCTCTAGAGACCAGGTCTTGCTATGTTGGTAAGGCTGGTGATAAACTCCTAGAATTGAGGGGTCCTTGCCTGCTGACTTCCACAAGTGCTAGTATTGCATGTACGAGCCACAGTTCTGAGCACAGAACAGGTAAATTATTCAATACAAAATTTGGTGTGGATTATTGAAGTTAAAGAATGTAATCATACCATCAAAACAATTTTATAGACACAGTCATTTAAAACAGCAATTCTGAAATGTTTTCGCCTTTGTGTCCTTTTCTACTATTAAAACATTTCCATAGATTTAACCAACAATCAGATTACATATTTGTCATTTTCAGGCACTACCAATACTGTGTGTGTGTGTGTTTGTGTGTGTGTGTGTGTGTGTGTGTGTGACTCAAATCAAACAAACATTTATTGCACACAGTTCTGGAGGCTAGGAGTCTTCCATCAGGGTTCTAGCATGATTGGATTCTAGATGAGGGCCTCTTTTTGACTACCAATGCTTTTTACTGCATATGTGTATAGTCATAAATATCTTGTAGAATATGTTTTTATATCCTAAATGTTATAAAATGGTTGTACACTGTGAACAATATTGTATAATTTGTTTTGTTTTCTCAGCATGATATAGCTGAGATCTATTCATATTGACACAAGAAGCTCTGTCTTAGTTAACTAAATAGTAGATTGTGACACGCATTTAATTTGGATACAAGATGAGATTATATTTCTGGGGTTTTGTTTTGAGGTGCTAAAAATTACCATTTAAATTCTCCCTACCAGCTAGAATGATAGAAAGGCAGACAGGGTCTGGCTATGTTTAGCAGGCTGGAGTGCAGTGGCTTCATCGCAGGTCCCTGCAACCATGCAATCCTAGGCTATTGTGCTCCTTCTGCCTCAGCCCCTCGAGCACCTGTGACTGCAGTCTCATGCCACCATGTCATTAACTTTTTTATTCATTGTAGAGGTGAGGTCTTGCTACATTGCCAAGACTTGTCTCAGTTCCCCAGTCACCAATGATACTTCTGTCTTGGCCTCCACACAGGCAAGGATTACATGTGTGAGCCATTGCACCCATTCTAAGTTTC